>NC_059122.1:12471363-12668759 GCF_020740685.1 Jaculus jaculus | reverse complement strand
AAACTGTCTTTCCTGCTTATCGTCCCTTTGGGCCCTTTCTGGACAGTCCCTCTTTTGGGATTTTTTTTTTTTTTTTTTCTTCCACCTGCTGACAAAGATAAGTTTTAGGTCCTCGGCAATTAACTCTGACAGTGACTCAGTGAACCGGTTCAACTTTTAGCTTCTTTTCTCCCACGTTGAGGAGGTGCCCACATCACAAGGAGAAAATGCTCAGTAATATGAAGATATTTTGTAATATTATATATATATATGTATGAGACTCTACCTCGAAAAACAAAAAAAAGGGGGGTAGGGTGGGAGGTGGGGTGCTTTTGGAGACAGGTCTACTAAGTAGCCGAGGCTGGCCCCTGCTGCAGACTCTCATGCTGAGATTTCAGGGTACGCACGTGCTCCCGCCGTGCAGAGCCTCCCCCCCCCCCCCCCCCCCCCCGTTGAGCCCTTGAACCTGGGCTTTTGTTGCTTTCCTTGGGCACAGGAGGAACTGTAAGGCACAGGCATCTTAAATCATTCGCCCCAGGGCCCACGGGGTGTGCCAGTACAAAGTGGTTAAACCAGGCATGGGGGCGCACGCCTTTAATCCCAGAACTCGGGAGACAGAGGTAGGAGGATCTCCGTGAGTTCGAGTCCATCCAGAGACTACACAGTGAATTCCCAGGTCAGCCTGGGCTAGAGTGAGACCCTACCTGGAAAAAACAAAAACCAATAAATAAATAAAATTAAATTAAAAAAGCAAAGGTGGTTAAGCTTGTGGCTCAAGTCCTGTAGCCCATGTGAGCTTCTGTCCCCTCTTCTGTCTCTCTTGACAGCCATTCCAACAGAACCCAGAGGGTGGCAGTGCCCGCCAGCCAGCGCTGGGTGACCATTCCTCGGGAACAGCTCACCACGGATGACAAGCTTCTTGTCTGGGGGACTCGGGGGCACCGGCTTCTCTGGCTCCCGGTGGTTGTAAACCTGGACACGCAGAGTAAGGCGACAGGGAGGGTCGGGCGTCGTGTGAGGCGGGTGGTACCAAAGAGGCCAACCTTGGCTCAGTGCCCTTTGGCCCCCTGTCTCTCTTCTTAGTTAAGCCGGACACCCCTCAGTTCTCGGCCGTGGAAGTTCTAGATGAGCCGCTGGAGGCCATTATCCAGTGGTCACCACCCAAATGGCCATCCCATAAGGTTCTGGTCTGTCAGTTTCAATACCGAAAAAGTGAGGAGTCAGAGTGGACGCAGGTGAGTGTCCGACGTCTTCCCTACCCCATTCTGAGACAGGCTGGGGTGCCACCTCAAAGCTGAGAGCAGCTTGGGGTTCATTCTGTGGCTGTGTGGAGTCACCCCGCTAAAAAAAAATAAAAAAGGCTCCACGTGTTGTTTTCAAAGAGTCTAGTCATGCATCCCAGGTTGGCCTTGAGTCACACAACCCTCATGCCTCAGCCACCAGAGAGCCACGGTGGTTAGGTGTCATGGACATTTTGTTGTTGTTGTGTGGTTTTTTGGTTTTTTTTTTTTTTTTCGAGGTAAAGTCTCACTCTAGCTCAGGTTGACCTGGAATTCACTATGTACTCTCGGGATGGCCTCGAACTCACGGCGATCCTCCTACCTCTGCCTTCCGAGTGCCGGGATCAGAGGCGTGCGCCACCACGCCCAGCTATCATGGGCATCTTGAAAAAAAACACAGTCAACTTTCACAGACTCTATCAACCACAACTCGAAAATGTCCAAAATAAATAAATAAATCGCATCTAGGCCCGGTGTGGTGGTGCGCTGCCCTGGGAGGCAGAGGTAAGGAGGATCTCCATGAGTTCGAGGCCAGCCTGAGATTACATAGTGGATTCCAAGACAGTCTGAGCTAGAGTGAGACTCTTTCTTGGGGGGTGTGTGCGGAGGGGTGGGGGGAGTCCAAGGGCTGAGGCTGGGGTGGAGAGTTTGCACAGCGCTAGGGAGTCCTGGGGGTGGGGGTCCATCCTGAGTGTCAGGGCTTGGGGAGCTGAGAGGGGCGCGCGCGGCTCGGACCCAGGGGCGCACATCTCCCTTGCCCTCCCTTTTCCCAGCTGGAAGACCACCTGAGGACCTCCCCACTGAGCCCTGTAGAGATGCACGACTTGGAAGGAGATTCGCCCTACGTGGTTTCTGGCCGCTGCCGGGTGGAGCGGGGCCGCGTGTGGGGCGAGTGGAGCCGAGAGCTGTCCTTCCGCACGCCGCCCCCGCCCCTGGGTGAGCATGGTGGCCCCCACCTGCTGGCCTGTCTTGTCGCCTGGGGGGGGGGGCCCGCCACTCATGTCCCCTCCCTGGCCAGGTCCCGAAGACGTGTGGGTTTCGGGGAGCTTCTGCGAGACGTCGGGCCCCTGGGAACCCCTGCTTGTGTGGAAGGTAAGTTGCAAGGCAGCAGAGGCAGGATGATGCTCTGGTCGGTTTGTAAGGTCCTGGCGGGCCCCCGAGAGCTCACCTGAGCAGGTCTTCTCCCATGCCTCCTCCTCTTCCTCCTTTTTTTTTTTTTTTTAAATTATTTTTTTATTTTTCGAGGTAGGGTTTAACTCTACTCCAGGCTGACCTGGAATTCACTATGGAGTCTCAGGGTGGCCTCGAACTCACGGCGATCCTCCTACCTCTGCCTCCCGACTGCTGGGATTGAAGGCGTGCGCCACCACGCCCGGCTCTTCTTCTTCTTCTTCTTCTTCTTTTTTTTTTAAATTTTTTTAATTAATTAATTTATTTATTTGAGAGCGACAGACACAGAGAGAAAGACAGATAGAGGGAGAGAGAGAGAATGGGCGCGCCAGGGCTTCCAGCCCCTGCAAACGAACTCCAGATGCGTGCGCCCCCTTGTGCATCTGGCTAACGTGGGACCTGGGGAACTGAGCCTCGAACCGGGGTACTTAGGCTTCACAGGCAAGCGCTTAACCGCTAAGCCATCTCTCCAGCCCTTTTTTTTGTTTTAATTAATTTATTTATTTGGAAGAGAGACAGGGAGAGAATGGTGTGCACCAAGGCTTCTAGCCACTGCCAACGAACTCCAGACATGCACACCCCCTCGTGCATCTGGCTTACGTGGGGTCCTGGGAAACCAAACCGGGGTCCTTAGTCTTCGCAGGCAAATGCCTTAACTTCGGAGTCATCTCTCCAGCCCTCCTCCTTTATTATTTTTTTTTTTCGAGGTAATGTCTCACTCTGGCCCAGGCTGACCTGGCATTCACTATGGAGTCTCAGGGTGGCCTTTGAACTCACAGCGATCCTCGTACCTCCTAAGTGCTGGGGTTAAAGTTGTAGGCCACCACGCCTGGCTGCCTCCTCCTTCTAAGACGTGTACCATGTTGGACAGGAGTCCCGTGTTCCAGGAGGAGGACAGCAGATGCTTGGACGTCGTCTGAAAAAGAAAAATAAAAGGGTCGGGAGTATAATTCAGGGGTAGAGTGCTTGCTTGCCATGCAGAAGGCCCTAGGTTCCAACTGCAGTACTGGGGGAAAAAAAAGAAAAGAAAGTAAGGAAGAAAGAAAGAAAAGCAGAGCATGGCGGTGCACACATTTAATCCCAGCACTGTGGAGGCAGAAGTAAAAGGATCATTGTAAGTTCGAGGCCAGCCTGAGACTACATAGTGAATTCCAGGACAGCCTGGGCTAGAGTGAGACCCTACCTCAGAAGACCAAAAAAAAAAAGGTGGGGGAGAAGAAAAAGGAAAAGAAAATCTATTGAGTATATATGGCAGCGGTGAGAATTACAGGTGGCATCATGCCATGGTCTGATTTTGTTCGAGGCAGGGTCTGGCTATATAACCCTGGCTGGCCTGGAGCTAGCCATGTGTACAGCTGGTCCCCAACTTGAGGTGCTTCCCACCTCTCTCTCCCCACGTACCACCGTGCCTGGCATTGTGGGCGACTTTCTCACTTGGATCTAACACCCTGGGAGGAACGATGAGAGCGGGCATCCTTTTCATACACAGATGGCAACTTCACCAAGCTTACCACATGCCAGTCATAGAGCCAGCTTCCAAAGACTCCAAGGGCTAGGGTGAAGCGATGCACACTGCAGTATTCTCTGATTAGGACACGGACGGGAGTTGGAGAGATGGCTTAGTGGTTTAAGGCGCTTGCCTGCAAAGCCTAAGGACGTGTGGTCGACTCTCCAGATCCCACGTTAGCCAGACGCACAAAGGTGAGGCAAGTGCAAGGTCTCACATGACCACTAGGTGGCGCAAGTGTCTGAAGTTTGATTTCAGGGCTTGGGGCCCTGGTGTGCCAATTTTTTTTTTCTCTTTCTCTTTCTTCCCTCCCCCTCTCAATCAGTCTCTCTTTTATTTTGATGTCATCATCTTTTCCTGCTATTACAAGGGTCTTGTGTAGGGAGTGTCAGGAACTGTGAGGTCATGGATATCCAGGCCATTTTGTGTCTCTGTGTCTCGGGGGAGCACGTTGTAAGGAGTCCTACCCTTCCTTTGGCTCTTACATTCTATTTGCTACCTCTTCTGCCATGGACCCTGAGCCTTGGAAGGTGTGATAGAGATATTACAGTCCTGAGCACTCCTGTCACTTCTTCCCAGCACCATGGTGCCTTCTGAGTCATCCCAAGGTCACTGCCATCTGAAAACAGAAGGTTCTCTACCAAAAGTGAGAGTAGCATTAATATATGGGTATGAACATTAAGAGAAGTGCTTACTGGGCAGTTTGATAAGCATAGTCTATACATTTAGCCAGACCACCAATCTCTTTCTCTCTCTCTCTTTCTGTCTCTCTAAAAACAAACAAACAAACAAAAATCTGGAAGATTTGGGGGGCTGGGGAGATGGCTCAGCAAAGCCTGGTGGCCTGGCTAAAACCAGACGCACAAAGTGATTCATGTGCCTGGAGTTCCTTTATAGTGGCAGGAGATCTTGGCATTCTCATTCTCTCTCTCTTCCTCCTTCTGTCTCCATTACTGTCCAAGAAACTAAAAGAAACAAACAAACAAAAAAAAGCTGGGCATGGTGGCGTACTCCTTTTTTTGTTGTTGTTCATTTAAATTTATTTATTTGAGAACAACAGATAGAGAGAGAGAGGCAGAGAGAGAAAGAAAGAGAGAGAATGGGCACGCTAGGGCCTCCAGCCACTCCAGACGTGTGTGCCTCCTTGCACAATTTGGCTAACGTGGGTCCTGGAGAATCGAGCCTTGAACCGGGGTCCTTAGGCTTCGCAGGCAAGCGCTTAACCGCTAAGCCATCTCTTCCAGCCCTGGCACCCTCCATTAATCCCAGCACTAGGGAGGCAGAAGTAGGAGGATTACCGTGAGTTTGAGGCCACCCTGAGACTACATAGTGAATACCAGGACAGCCTGGGCAAGGGCGAGACCCTACTTTAAGGAAAAAAACAAAAACAAAAACTTCACCTCCCCTATCTCTGGCTTTAAAACTTCCTCCAAGCCGGGCGTGGTGGCGCACACCTTTAATCCCAGCCCTTGGGAGGCAGAGGTAGGAGGATCGCTGTTTGTTCAAGGCCAGCCTGGGACTGCAGAGTGAGTTTCAGATCAGCCTGGGCAAGAGTGAGACTCTACCTTGAAAAACAACTACCACTAATAATAATAATAATAATAAAAATAGAATAAAACTTCATCCACACTCCTCCTACAGCGAGCTCCCAGGACCCAGTTTCCTCACTGTAAAATGGAGCTCACTTCCCTGGCAGCTTTGGGATGCTGGTCGACCCCTCCCGCCTTCCTCCTCAGGCCCCCAGGTCCCGCATACAGCTGACTTACAGAGCCTGGTTCTGGGTTGGAGAGGAGAATAGGACTGAAGAAGGGATTCCCTGCTGCAAGTGCCCCATACCTGCCGGGGCAGAGCGGGCGTGGGTGTCTGCAGTCAACACCGCCAGCTCAGGGCCTCTTGCCAACCTGTCCTTGGTCTGCTTGGGTAAGAGACTGTGAGCTTCCTCTGTCCACTCCTGTGAAGGGACAAGACAGAGCTCCAGAGTGGACAGTCACGATTGTCCCTCCCACCCTGTAGCCCCAGAGTCGGCTCCCCATGGTGTGGTGGCAGTCAGCACTCCTGGCAGCCCGGCGCTGCTGGTGAACTGGCAACAGGGGACCGGGGAACCCTGGGGGTACGTGGTGGACTGGGTTCAAGAAGGAGATGCCCCGGAGAAGCTCAACTGGACCTGTCTCCCGCTCGGAAACCTCAGTGTTCTGCTAACAGGTGAGGTCCTGGGACGCCTGGGTTTCTGTCTGTACTAACTAGTACGCCTAGCGCTGTTATAACAAAACACCTGAGGTTGGGGACTTACAAAGTTGCCCGGTGTGGAGGCGCACGCCTTTAATCCCAGCACCTGGGAGGCAGAGGTAGGAGGTATCACCGTGAGTTAGTAGGTCACCCTGAGACTATTTAGTAAATCCCAGGTCAGCTAGAGCAAGACCCTACCTCAAAAAAAAAAAAAAAAAAAAAAAAAAGCCGGGCGTGGTGGCGCACACCTTTAATCCCAGCACTTGGGAGGCAGAGGTAGGAGGATCGCCGTGAGTTCGAGACCACCCGGAGACTACAGAGTGAATTTCAGGTCAGCCTGGGCTAGAGAGACCCTACCTTGAAAAACCAAAAAACAAAACAACAACAACAACAAAAAAAAAAAGGCTGGAGAGATAGCTTAGTGGTTAAGGTGCTTTCCTGCAAAGCCAAAGGATCTAGGTTCAATTTCCCAGGACCCACGTAAGCCAGATGGACAATGGGATGCATGTGTCTAGAGTTCCTTTGCAGTGGCTGGAGGCCCTGGCGCACCCATCTCTCTCTCCCTTTCTCTGCCTCTCTCTCTCACTCTCTCTCAAATTAAAAAAAAAAAAAAAAAAAAAAGCTGGGAGTGGTGGCACACTCCTTTAATCCCAGCACTCGGGAGGCGGAGGTAGGAGGATGGCTGTGAGTTCAAGGCCACCCTGAGACTACACAGTGAATTCCAGGTCAGCCTGAGCCAGAGTGAGACCCTACCTCAAAAAAAACAAAAACAAACCAACAAACAACAACAAAAAGAACAGAAGTTGGGCTGGAAAGATGGCTGATTTAAGGCACTTGGCTGCAAAGCTAAAGGATTCCCCAGGACCCACAGAAGCCAGATGCACAAGGTTGCATGTGTCTGGAGTTCATCTGCAGTGGCTCAAGGCCCTGGTGCAATTCTCTCGCTGTATAAAAACAGATATCGTTAATTTGAGGCCAGCCTGAGTTACAGGATAGGGAAGGGGGAGAGAGAGAGGGAGAGACCCAACTTCCTCTTTAGGGAAGGATCTGCAGGCAGGCCTAACCCTGTGAGCTCTTAGGAACAGCCCTGTCCCAGTGATCCAGACATCTGGTGGAAAAGATAACGGAGCTCTCGCTCCCGAGGGGATTCTGCTGCGGGCTCTCTGCCGCCCCCTGCAGTCCGTGGAGTACTGAGCATCAGACTGGGAACTTTTTTCAGTTTTTTTTTTTATTTTTTTTTTATTTAATTCTTTAGAGAGAGGGAATGAGAATGGGCACGCCTGGGCCTTCAGCCACTGCAGCCAAACCAGATGCGTGTGCCACCTTGTACGCATGTGTGACCTTGTGCGGTTGCCTCACCTTTGTGCATCTGGCTTCTGTGGGACCTGGAGAGTTGAGCATGGGTCCTTAGGCTTCGCAGGCAGCCAGGCGTCTTAACCTCTAAGCCATCCCTCCTGCCCAGTTTTTTTTTTTTTTTTTTTTCGAGGTAGGGACTCACCTAGCTCAGGCTGACCTGCAACTCACTATGTAGTCTCAGGGTGGCCTCGAACTCGTGGAGATCCACCTACCTCTGCCTCCCGAGTGCTGGGATTAAAGGCGTGCGCCACCACGCCCGGCTTCAATTAAATTTTTGCCATTACTTTTAGCTGTACACTAGGGGTAATTCCTCACTCTTGTCATAAAATAGAAATAAGGGGGCTGGGGAGATGGCTTAGCTGTGAAGGCATTTGTCAGCAAAGCTCTCTCTCCAGTCCTATATAAACTTTTTAAAAAATTTTTTTTAATTTTTTTATTTATTTCTTAGAGAGAATGGGTGCACCAGGGCCTCCAGCCACTGCAAATAAACTCCAGACGCATGTGCCACCTTGTGCATCTGGCTTGCATGGGTCCTGGGGAATTGAACCAATCTCTGCAGCCCTAATTTTTTTTTTTTTTTCCAAGGTAGGGTCTCACTCTAGCCCAGGCTGACCTGGAATTCACTATGTAGTCTCATGGTGCCCTCGAGCTCACACGGCAGGCAATCCTCCTACCTCTGCCTCCCAAGTGCAAGGATTAAAGGCGTGCGCCACCACGCCCTACTTCTTTTTTTTTTTTTGTTCTTTTTTTCTTTTTTAAACTTCCTCATCCTCCAGCCTCCTGTAATCCCCTCCAGTCTGGGGTTACAGACTGGCGCAACCAGGCCTGGTTCACATGGTGCTGGGGATAAAGCCCAGGTCCTCATGAATGCTAGGCAAGGACTCAACCAACAAACCCCGGGGCCTGGTGCTTAGTGTGACACGGGGCATCTCTGCGTAACCTGGGTGGCTTCAACCTGTGTTCTCTTCCCCTGTCTCACCTCTGCGAGGCCCCATGGCTGCCTCCTAGCTGCCTCCCAGAGGAATCAATTGCACCCTAATCTTCTCCCCCCACCCCCGCCGCCCCAGCCAGGTGAATCCTCCTGGGGGCCTGAATGCAGGTGCCTGCGGAGCAGACAGTGTGGGAGGGAGGGAGAGCGCTGCAGATGGTCTCTTGTCCCTCTTCCTAGGGGATTTCAAAGGAGGCGTCCCCTATCGAATCAAGGTGACAGCCGTCTTTCCTGGGGGCCTGGCCCCCGCTCCCTCAGTCTGGGGGTTCGTGGAGGAATTAGGTAAGAAGTGGTGGGTTCAGAGGGTGTGTGTGTGGGGGTGGGAGCCCTGGAATCCCAGTAGCTCTTGACCCCCTGGGATCCCTCCCAGTACCCCTGGCTGGACCGGTCGTTTGGAGACTTCAAGATAACCCTCCAGGCACACCTGCTGTGGCATGGGGAGAGGTCCCCAGACACCAGCTACGGGGCCACGTGACTCACTACAGCCTGTGCACGCAGAGTGGAGCCAGGCCAGCCCTCTGCAAGAACGGTGAGCCCCCACCCACCTGACCCTTCCTTCCAGAGCCCCACCCAAAGAATCACCTGTCAGCATGCCACCCTCCACAGCCCTCTCCGCCCGTCTACTTCCTCCCTGGGGATTGCAAGAGGTCACGGCCCCAGAGCACAGCGACTCTTGGCTGTGGGTATACTGACTTCTCACGGAGCTATCAAACACAAAGACTTCAATCTATATTTATGGACATTGAAGGATGCCTGTCATATTTTATTAAGTAAGATAAAATGATTACAAACTCTGACACAGCACCAGGTAACGGAGCGAAGCCAAAAGCCCACATACGCGAAGAAATTTCCCACAATGTCAACAAACAAGTGCTGGAGAATTGCATGGGAGTTTTACTTTTTTTTTTTTTTTGTTTGTTTGTTTGCTTGTTTGTTTTTCTAAATTTTGTTCATTTTTATTTATTTGAGAGTGACAGAGAAAGAGGCAGAGAGAGAGAGGGAGGGAGGGAGGGAGAGAAAGGGCGCGCCACGGCTTCCAGCCACTGCAAACGAACTCCAGACGCGTGCACCCCCTTGTGCATCTTACTAACGTAGGTCCTAGAGAATCGAGCCTCGAACCTGGGTCCTTCGGCTTCGCAGGCAAGCACTTAACCACTAAGCCATCTCTCCAGCCCTGTTTGTTGTTTTTTTAAGGTAGAGTCTTACTCTAGCCCAGGCTGACCTGGGACTCACGATGTAGTCTCAGGGTGGCCTCAAACCCTCATTGCTTTGTGTTGTTTGTTTGTTGTTGTTTTTCTTTCTTTTTCAATTTTTTTATTAACAATTTCCATGATTATAAAAAAATATCATGGGGGGGAGGGAGGATATTACCATGGGATATTTTTTAAAACCATGGAAAATGTTAATAAAAATTAAAATTAAAAATAAATTAAAAAATCCCATGGTGATATATTTTTATAATCATGGAAAATGTTTTAAAAATTTGAGAAAAAATAAGATTAAAAAAATATATCCCATGGTAATACCCTCTCTCCCCCCAACTTTCCCCTTTGAAACTCCACTCTCCATCATATCCCCTCCCCCTCTAAATCAGTCTCTCCTTTATTTTGATGTCATGATCTTTTTCTCCTCTTATGAGGGTCTTGTGTAGGTAGTGCCAGGCATTGTGAGGTCATGGATGTCCAGGCCATTTTGTGTCTGGAGGAGCACGTTGTAAGGAGTCCTACCCTTCCTTTGGCTCTTACATTCTTTCTGCCACCTCTTCCGCAATGAACCCTGAGCCTTGGAAGGTGTGATAGAGATATTTCAGTGCTGAGCACTCCTCTGTCACTTCTTTCCGCGCCATAATGCTTTCTGAGTCATCCCAAGGTCACTGCCATCTGAAAAGAGAAGGTTCTCTACCAAAAGTGAGAGTAGCATTAATATAAGGGTATGAACATCAAGAGAAGTGCTTACTGGGCAGTTTGGTGAGCATAGTATATACATTTAGCGAGACAGCAGCAGACGTTACAACCCTAGGGCTCATGACTACTCCTGTTTTAAGTTTTCAGTATAAGGGATGTATTCCCTCCCATGGAGCGGGCCTCCAGTCTAATTAGAGGACAGTTGGTTTCCACCATGACAGATGTGCCACTATTGCACCCGATGGTTCATTTTCACATTGCTTTGTTTTGAGAATGGTTCTTTCTATGTAGCCCAGGCTAGCGTTGAACTCTTGTCTGAGACTTCTGAGTAGCAAGTACTATAGGCACATGCCATTGTGCCCTTGATAATTTCCTCCCTGGGCACTTTCTCTTCCTTTCCCATCCTCTCCTTTCTTCGGTGCTGGGAGCTAAAATTAGGACTGTTGAGCCGGGCGTGGTGGCGCACACCTTTAATCCCAGCACTCGGAAGGCAGAGGTAGGTGGATCGTCGTGAGTTCGAGGCCACCCTGAGACGACACAGTGAATTCCAGGTCAGCCTGGGGCTAGAGTGAGATCATACCTCGAAAAACCAAAATAAATAAATAAATAAAATAAAAATAAATTAAAAAATAAAAATTAAATTAAATTAAAAATTCATGACTACACCTGGCTGTAAACCCAGTCTGTGGTGGGGGAAGGCAGGGTCTCTGGGGTCAGTGAGCAGCAGCAGGCCTGGATTGAGGAGATTCCTATCTCAGCGAGTACGTGGGGAAAAATGGGGAGAGGACACCCGGTGTTCTCTTCTGGCCTCTGCATGCACCTGGAGTGCTCACTGGCACAAGCACATGCACAGATTGCACACGCACACACACTCTCTCTTTTTAAAAATTTATTTTACAGCAACAGACAGAGAATGAGGCAGATAGAGAGAATGGGCGTGCCAGGGCCTCCAGCCACTGCAAATGAACTCCAGACACATGCGCCCCCTTGTGCATCTGGCTAACGTGGGTCCTGGGGAGTCAAGCCTTGAACCGGGGTCCTTAGGCTTCACAGGCAAGCGCTTAACTGCTAAGCCATCTCTACAGCCCTCGATCTCTCTCTCTCTCTCCCTCCCTACCTCCTTCCCTCTCTCTCTCTCTCCACACGGATTAGGACCTTGCATATGTTAGCAAGCAGTCTGTCAGTAAACTTTATACCTCCAGCCCAGGAGCTGACTTCCAAATGGGGGTGTCATAGGCAAATGAAATGACACCTAAGCAGAGCAAAATGTCAGGTGGTGACTTAATAGAGTCCAAACTGGAGCACAGCGAGTGGGCGAAGCTTGGAAATGCAAGGACGACCTCATGGAGGCAACATTATTTTTAATATTCATTTTTTATTTTTAAAATATATTTTATTTATTTGACAGGCAGACAGAGAGGGAGGGAGAGGGAGAGAGTGGGCGCTCCAGGGCCTCCAGTCACTGCAGACAAACTCCAGATGCTTGCATCCCCTTGTGCATCTGGCTTATGTGGGTCCTGGAGAGTTGAACCAGGATCTTTTGGCTTCGCAGGCAAATGCCTTAACCGCTAAGCCATCTCTCCAGCCTATTATTATTTATTTATTTGAGAGATGGAGGCAGAGAGAGAAAGAGAGAGAGAGAGAATGGGTGTGCATGGGCCTCTAGCTGCTGCAAACAAACTCCAGATGCATGTACCACTTTGTGCATCGGGCTTATGTGGGTCCTGGGGAATTAAAAGCTGGGTCCTCTGGCCTTGCAGCCAAGTCCCTTAACTACTAAGCTATCTCTCTAGCCCAGGTGACATTTGAGCAAAATTTATAAGACCACACACCTTTCAAGGCTCAGGGTCCATTGCAGAAGATGTGGCAGATCAGGATGGTCTGGTGGATGGTGTGCATCTGTAATCCCAGTACTCAGGAGGCCTAGGCAGGATTGAGAGTTTGAGGCCAGCCTGGATGACATAGTGAGACCATATCCCAAAGAACCAAGGGCTATGGATAGAACTCAGTGGTAGAGCATTTTTCTAGAAAGTACAGACCCTGAATTAATTCTCCATCACCAATAAAAGCAAACAAACAACCCCCCCCCCAAAAAAAAGATGTGGCAGAAAGAATGTAAGAGCCAAAGAAAGGGTAGGACTGTTTGCGGTGCAATCTTCCAGAAACAGTTTGACCTCGGTATTCATGACCTTGCAATGCCTGGCACTACCTACACAAGACCCTCATAACAGGAGGAAAAGATGATGACATCAAAATAAAAGAGAGACTGGCCGGGCATGGTGGCACATGCCTTTAATCCAGGCACTTGGGAGGCAGAGGTAGGAGGATGAAGGAGGTTCAAGGCCACCCTGAGACTACCTAGTGAATTCCAGGTCAGCCTGGACTAGAGTGAGACTCTACCTCGAAAAAATACAAAAAACCAAAAATGATGACATCAAAATAAAAGAGACTGACCGGGCATGGTGGTGCACGCCTTTAACCCCAGCACTCGGGAGGCAGAGGTGGGAGGATCGCCGTGAATTCGCAGCTAACCCTGAGACTACATAGTGAATTCCAGGTCAGCCTGGGCTAGAGTGGACCTTGAAAAAAAAAAAGAAAAATTAACAGAGCAACAGAGAGCCGTGTGAATATGGGAGGGGGGCAGGTAGCTTTGTAGACCAAGGAACGTCTGAAGGTCCTGAGGCAAGACTTCACTGCCCCCTCCCCATCTCTGGTTCTCTCCTTCAGTGAGCAGCGACACCCGGACTGTCACTCTGCCTGACCTTCACCGGGGCTCCTGTGAGCTGTGGGTGACGGCGTCCACCGCTGCAGGACAGGGACCCCCTGGTCCCAGCCTCTGGCTCCACCTTCCAGGTACGAGGGGCCCCACTGAGGGCAGCCAGTGCCTAGAGTCATAATGAGGATTGTACTGGGCAGGTGACTTTCTGACCTATGGGAGGAAGATTATGCCGGGCGTGGTGGCGCATGACTTTAATCCCAGCACTCACTTGGGAGGCAGAGGTAGGAGGATAGCCGTGAGTTGGAGGCCACCCTGAGACTGCATAGTGAATTCCAGGCCAGCTTGTGCTAGAGAGACCTTACCTCGAAAAGAATAAAAGAAAAAAATAATAAAAAGGCTGGAGGGATAGCTTAGTGGTTGATGCACTTGCCTGCAAAGCCAAAGGACCGAGGCCGATTCCCCAGAACCCATGTAAGCCAGATGCACAAGGGGACACATGTGTCTGGAGTTTGTTTGCTGCAGCTGGAGCACCTTGTGTGCCCATTCTCTCTCTCTCTCTCTGAAATAAATAAATAAAACTTAAAAAAAAGGGGGGGCTGGAGAGATGGCCTAGTGGTTAAGTGCTTGCCTGTGAAGCCTAAGGATCCCGGTTAGAGGCTTGATTCCCCAGGACCCATGTTATCCAGATGGACAAGGGGGTACATGCATCTGGAGTTCATTTGCAGTGGCTGGAGGCCCTGGAACACCCATTCTCTCTCTCTCTCTCTCTCTCTCTCTCTCTCTCTCTCCCCCTCTGCCTCTTTCTCTCTCTGTCTGTTACTCTCAAATAAATAAATAAATAAATAAATAAATAAATAAAAAGAGGCTGGAGAGATGGCTCAGCAGTTAAGACGCTTCTCTGCAAAGCCAAAGGATACAGCTTCAATTCCCCAGAACATACATACGCTAGATTCACAAAGTGAGGAGTGTGGAGTTCCTTTGCAGTGGCTGAAGGCCCTGGCATGCCTATTCTCCCTCTCTCTCTCTCTGTCTAATAACATAATTAAAAAAAAAAGATCTCTGTCACCGGGTGTGGTGGCGTGCACCTTTAATCCCAGCACTCGGGAGGCAGAGGTAGGAGGATCGCTGTGAGTTCGAGGCCACCCTGAGACTCCATAGTGAATTCCAGGTCAGCCTGAGCTAGACTGAGACCTTACCTTGAAAAACTCGAGAGAGGGGGGGGAAGCTCTGCCCATCCTTCCCTGGCACCCAAGCGCCCTTCTCTGCCCGCTCCCCACGCTGCCAGACAACAGGATGAAGATTCTGCCCACCATCCTGCCCTTGTGGAGTCTGCTTGTGATGGGCTGTGGCCTGAGCCTGGCCACTACTGGAAGGTAAAGCTGTCTGCCTGTCATTCCTCTGTTCTGTTTGGGGGCTCAAGACACGGAGAAAGGGGAGGCTCCTGCAACCTCACCTGCCACCTGGTCCTCACCGTGACTACTCTGCTCACCAGGTGCCTTCACCTGCGACACAAGGTACTGCCCCGCTGGGTCTGGGAGAAGGTTCCCGATCCCGCCAACAGTCATTCCGGCCAACCTCAGGTGGAGGTAAGGAAGATGCCAGCTTGTGGGTGGGTGGGTGGGGGAGCCTGGGAAAAGTGGGCGGGGGAGGAGGGCAAGGGCTTCAGCCTTACTCTCCCCAGGAAGTCCTCTCACCTCAGCCCGTCCAGGAAGGGCCCATCCTGGAGGTGGAGGAGATGGAGCCTCCGCCTGCCCCGGCGCCCCCCCAGACCTCCGCCCCGCTTCACTCTGGCTATGAGAAGCACTTCATGCCCACGCCGGAAGAGCTGGGCCTTCTGGGGCACCCCCAGCTCCCAGGACCTGGCCTGAGCTTATCTTCCACTGGGGTCTGCGCCCCATCCCTGGATGAGTCTTCTTGACAGAGGAAGCCACTCGCGTGGTGGCCTCACACACCTAGGAGTGGACCTCACAGGATCGCGGACACCAGGCGGACGGAACGCAGGCGGGTGGACGAGGAAAGGATGGCGGCAGAGTGACAGCTGCCTTCTGAAGTCCTTCTTCTGCTGGGCCAAATCACTCCCCTATCATCCCAGAGTTTGGATCTGGACTTCAAGATCACCCTTCAAGTCAGAGTGGGCTAGAGTAAAACCCTACCTCAAAAAAACCAAACCAAAACAAAAGCTCACTTTTCCCTACATAGTGAGTTCTACGCCAGCCTTGGCTACAGGAGACTCTGCCGTAAGAACAGTCACATTTGAGCTGGAGAGATAGATGGCTTAGTGGATAAGGTGCTTGCTTGCAAAGCCAAAAGACCCAGGTTCGGTTCCCCAGGACCCACATAAGCCAGATGCACAAGGTGTTGCATGCATCTGGAGTTTGTTTGCAGTGGCTGGAGGCCCCGGCTCGCCCATTCTCCCCCTCCCTACCTCAACAAAAAGGGGGGTGGGTCCTGGAAAAATGGCTTAGCCCTCAAGGCACTTTCCTGTAAAGCCAAAGAATCATGGCTCGATCCCCCAGGTCCCACGTTAGCCAGATGCACAAGGGGGCGCACGCGTCTGCAGTTCGTTTGCAGCAGCTGGAGGCCCTGGCGTGCCCATTCTCTCTCTCTCTTTCTCTGCCTCTTTCTGTCAAATAAATAAATATAAAAATATTTTAAAATAAAAAGTTCCCTCCCCTAGGAGCTGGAGCATATGCAGAGTTAAGTGGGGCAAGAAATGAAAAAAAAAGCCAGGCATGGTGGGAAAAAAATGTGCAGATCAGAGCTTAAATCCCTAAGTGACCATATGGACCAGAGCCATAATCAACTTTTTGTTTATTTTTGGTTTTTGGAGGTAGGGTTTCACTGTAGCTCAGGCTGACCTGAAATTCACTATGTAGTCGTGGGGGGGGGGGAGGAAGGGGGGGGGGAGGACTCAAACTCACAGTGATCCTCCTGCCCCTGCCTCCCTAGTACTGGGATTAAAGGCGTGTGCCACCACACCCGGCTTCCTGATAAACTTTTGAAAATTGTATTTATTTACTTGGGAGAGAGAAAGAGCTTGAAGATAGAAAGAGAGAGAATGAGAGAATAGACAAGTCAGAGCCTCCAGCCAGTGCAAATGAACCCCAAACATATGTACCACTTTGTGCACCTGGCTTACCTGGATACCGGGGAATCGAACCTGGGTCCTTAAGGCTTTGCAGACAAGCGCCTTAACTGCTAAACCATCTCTCCAGCCCTATATTCTTTGGTTCTAGCAGAATTAACCCCTCAACTTCCTGCCTCCCGGAGGTGATTCCATGCCATGAGACGCAGTCCAGTTGAGTGCTTCATATGTTTTATTTTCAAGTATAAAGGCTTTGTTGCAGAAGGGAGCCAGGGTGACTGACAGGCAGTGGGCATGGGATCCGGAAGCCCAGGCGTAGGTGAAGGTCACGCGGGCCAGCTGGCTTCCAGGTGCTGCTGCCAGTCCTGTGGTGCCCTGTCTGCGCCCGGGACCCTCTGCTGGATGCCAGGAGGCGAGGTAGCTGAAAGAGGAGCTGGGCATGGGGTGACGCGAGGCTCACATCACCACACAGCACTGGCACGTCTTCTGCTTGGGGCCACTGGCCTCTTTGCCCTCGGAGCGGGATGCTGGCTCAGGCTGCCGGGCAGGTGCGTACGTGGGTGCGGGGTGGGCACTGGGGTTGGCGCTGGCCCCTTCCCGTCGAAGCAGTGGCTGGTTCTCTGCCGGCTGCTCTGGGGCCGGGGCCTCTGCCAGGAGGGGCGTGGCGTCGCCCTGGAGGCCCTGGCCTTCAGCTAAGGGCCGAGGCTTCCCTTCTCCCTCCTCCACCAGTCCTTCTTGCTTATCTGTGCCTTCAAGTCCTTCATCTTCTGGTTTCACATCCTGGGGGGTCCCTGTTTTGTTCACAGCTTTGGCCTGGGGCTCCCCTCCTTCCCCCAATGCTCTCTGCTCCTCTGAACTGAGCTCTCCTTGGGCCCCTTGGATCTTTTTCACCTCTGATGGCCTCTCACCTCCTTCTGCCTCCCCTTCCAGTAGTTTCTCACCTCCTTCTGCCTCCCCAGCCAGTAGTTTCTCACCTTCTTCTGCCTCTCCATCCAGTAGTTTCTCACCTCCTTCTGCCTCCCCTTCCAGTAGTTTCTCACCTCCTTCTGCCTCCCCAGCCAGTAGTTTCTCACCTTCTTCTGCCTCTCCATCCAGTAGTTTCTCACCTCCTTCTGCCTCCCCTTCTGGTAGTTTCTCACCTCCTTCTGCCTCCCCTTCCGGTAGTTTCTCACCTCCTTCTGTCTCCCCATCCAGTAGTTTCTCACCTCCTTCTGCCTCCCCATCCAGTACTTTCTCACCTCCTTCTGCCTCCCCATCCGGTACTTTCTCACCTCCTTCTGCCTCCCCATCCAGTACTTTCTCACCTCCTTCTGTCTCCCCATCCGTTACTTTCTCACCTCCTTCTGCCTCCCCATCCGGTATTTTCTCACCTCCCTTTCTCTCTCCATCCAACAGCTTCTCACCTCCTTCTGCCTCCCCGTCCGGTAGTTTCTCACCTCCCTTTCTCTCCCCATCCTCAAGCTTCATCTGTGCCACCAACATCACCTCTGGGTTTTCCTCCCCTCCATTCCCTACTTTCAACTGTCTCTCGTCTCCCTTCACCTCCACCTCGCACTCTTCCTGGTCTGTTTGTCTCTCTGACAAGACTCCCTTGCCCGCCTTTCCCTCCTCACCTCCTAGCTCCCCTGCCCCACTCCCCTCCCCTCCTGTCCGCTGTCCCAGCTCAGCGCCAGCTCTACCCTCCTCCTCCCCTGACACCACGGGCCCTTCCAGCCCCTCCATCGACAGCTCCTCCCAGTCCTTGCCGATGTTCACTCTCTCCACCCAAATGAAGGATTCCTCCTCTCCCTCAGGCTCCCCCTGCCCATCACCTGCCAGGCTGTCCCCGGGAACACCTTCCTCTTTTCTGGAAGCTTCTGCCTCCGGTGGCCCCTGTAAGCTAGTCTTTGTGGCCTGCGCAGAGTCACTACCCCCCAGCCCCTCCCAGACCACCTCTACCACCCCCCTGCCCTCCTTCACCCAGGCCGGGAGCTCTACGCTGCCAGCCCTCTGCCTGGCCCCTAGGGTCTCCAGTACCACTTGCTCCACCCTAGCCTCCAGCTCGGGACCCGTGGGGGCCCTGGCACAGTCCTCTGTGGGTCTCAGCCCTTCCCACACCACCTCCACCACGTCCTCCCTTTTGGTTCTCACGGTGGCCCCCTCCTCTCTGGCCGCCACCCCCGGACCCAGCGCCTGCCCTGTGGGGGGGCTGCGTCCAGGGCAGGGACCATTGGCTTCTGAGGAGGCTCCTCCAGCAGGCTCCTCCTTGAACTCGTTGGGGGGCTGGGGGGACACGCCCACTGGGCCAGCCGGCATGGACGCTCTCTTGTCCACATCAGTGTGGCCTGGGGACATCACCAGAGGCAAGGGAGAGGGAGGTCAGGATGAGGAAGGAAAAAGAGGATGTGACCTGCGGGTGATCTGACCCCAGACCTAGGGGCTCCAACACCTACCTTCAGGACCTGCCTCCAAGGCGGGCTGGGAGAGAGGACGGGGACCCTGTAAGAACAGCAGCGACAAGGTCAGGCTGGGCCCCCGTCCCCACCTCCCAAGCTATGGCTGGCCCTGCTCAACACCCTCCTAGCTGTCTTACTTCTTTAAAAAAAAAATATATATATTTGTTTACTCATTTAACAGGGAGAGAATGGGCACATCAGAACCTCCTGCCCCTGCAAATGAACTCCGGACACATGCGCCTCCTTGTGCGTCTGGCTTACATGGGTCCTGGGGAATCAAACCTAGGTCCTTTGGCTTTGCAGGCAAGCGCCTTAACCGATAAGCCATCTCTCCAGCCCTGTTACATTTTTGCTGTTGTTGTTGTTTTGTTTCTCAAAGTAGGGTCTCACTCTAGCTCAGGCTGACCTGGAATTCACTCTGTATTCTCAGGGTGGCCTCAAACTCACAGCCATTCTCCTACCTCTGCCTCCAGAGCGCTGGGATTAAAGGCGCGCGCCACCACGCCAGGCTTGCTGTCCCCATTTTAGAGCTACTGGGAAACTGACTTGTCCAAGGCCACAAAGCAAACTAACAGAGGTGGGTTTGAACTCAGGTCCTGGGGGCCAAGCTGGACAGTCAGTTCTGTTCTGCTCTACCTCCTGTTCCCAGTGGTGCAGGCCATGCCCCCTCCTCACATCCCAGCAGGCCCCTCCTCACCTGTCTGCGCCAGGTGGGTCTGCCCACTGGCCTGTGCTGAGCGCCGGTAGATGCACTTTGCAACAGCTGCAGCTGGGCCTGGAGTCTGAGGAAGAGAGGGGGCTGCTGGGAGCCAGGCCCTGGGCTCAACGTGGCCCCCTTTCTGAGTGCCCACAAGGTCCTGATGCCCATAGGTTCTGATGCCCATAGATCCTGATGTCCACAAAGTCCCGATGCCCATAAGGTTCTGATGCCCACAGGTTCTGAGGCTCACAAGGTCCCAATGCCCACAAGGTCCTGATGCTCCCAATGTCCCAATGCCCACAAGGTCCCGATGCCCACAAGGTCCTGATGCCCACAGGTTCTGATGCCCATAGATCCTGATGCCCACAAGGTCCCAATGCCCACAATGTTCTGATGCCCATAGGTCCCGATGCCCACAAGGTTCTGATGCCCATAGGTTCTGATGCCCATAGGTCCTGATACCCACAAGGTCCCAATGCCCACAAGGTTCTGATGCTCATAGGTCCCGATGCCCACAAGGTCCCAATGCCCACAAGGTTCTGATTCCCATAGGTCCCGATGCCCACAAGATTCAGATGCCCATAGGTTCTGATGCCCACAGGTCCTGATGCCCATAGGTTCTGATGCCCATAGGTCCCAATGCCCACAAGGTTCCGAGGCAGGGCATGGCCCACAAGCAGGGATCCCAGACTCACGTGAACAAGCTGTCTTCCAAGTTGCGCATTCGAGCCTGGGCCTGTCCCTCTGGTGACTGGGGGTCCTTGGACGCGGGGTCCTCCAGAGGCTCTGACCCTTCAGCTGACCCATCCATGAGCCAACGCTCCCGGAGAGATTTCCTCTGGGCATGCGAAAGGAACGACAGGCTGGCCTCGGGAAGCCTTCCTACCCCAGGGGGCATACCCTGCCCACCCACTGTTCCCAAAGGCGCGCGCGCGCACACACACACACACACACACAAACACACACACACACACACACACACAGCGGGGGGGGGGGGGCATGCATACATTAGCCTGGGAGACATGCCCATATCGCTCTCCAATACTGGGGAGGACAATCGCACCATGGCCAACCCATACCGAGGGGGAGAGGGGCGGGGTACACACACATCGCCACCACCCCACCCAAGGCTGGGGCTTCCTTGTCCGCACAACCGGACAGACACTCCCAAAGGTGAAACCAACCTTCTTCCATATCGCCCCTCCCTGCTCCAAAGCTGGAAGAATGACACCCCCCCACACACACACACACTCATCTTCCCCAAAGTGGACAAAGATCTTCCTTACACACATACTCTACCCAGGGTGGGGCAGCTGTCTCTATTGGCTACCTTTACCCTAAGGCTGGGAAAGACAATCTCGAACACCCTTACACCTCCCCCAAAATGATCCCCTCCCCAGATCGGACAGACAGACACAAACACACACACTCCTCAAATGATCCCCTCCCGGGATTAGCCAGAGGTTCTAACTGTCCTGCAGAGACTCTCTCACACACACAAGCCCCCCCCACCAAGTAATCCCCTCCCCAGATTGGAAAGAGGCTCTAATTGTCCCGCAGACAGACAGGCGGGCACACACACAAGACCCCCCCTCCCACAATGATGCCCTCCCCAAATTAGCTAGAGGCTCTAACTGTCCTGCAGACAGACAGACAGACAGACACACACACACACACACACGCAGGCACACGCACTGTCCGCGCTGGCCTGGGGCCCCCAACCTTGAGCCGCTCCAGGCGGAGTTTCTCCTCCTCCAGCTCCCGGCGTGCGGCGCGGATCTCCTCCTGCAGCCGCCGCTTCTCCTGCGCACACGCGACCCGGAGCTGCCCTCGGCCGCTCCCGCCCCCTCCTCCTCCTCCTGGGGGGCTCCCCGGGGGACACCCCGGGACGTCCTCCCCGCGGGCAGCCCCGGTGCGGGGCGGAGGCGCTGACTCAGCAGCGGGTTGGGGGGGGGAGCGGGGGCGGGGCCGGCCGCGCCCGGGATGCTGCGGAGGCTGCGCCCGCGCGCAATGGGGGGGTCCACGGGTTGTGTGCTGGTGGTGGTGGTGGGGGGAGAGGAGACCACGGGTGGGCGTGGCCTTGGAGTGGAGCTCTGGATTGAGAGTCTGAGCTGTGAGGAAGGCTTGCTCTGCACCCAACTAGCCACCCCCAGGGTGCACGCCTGTAACCCCAGCATTTGGGGAAGCTGAGGGGAAGGGCAGGAGGATCTCCTCCGTGAGTTCCAGGCTAGCCTGGACGACAGAGTGAGGACCTGTCTCCAATAAATAAGGGTGGAGAGACCACTAAAGGCACTTGCCTGAAAAGCCAAAGGACCCAGGTTCGATTCCCCCAGCACCCACGTAAAGCTACACGCACAAGGTGGTGCATGCGTCTGGAGTGCATTTGCAGTGGTCGGAGAGCCCGTTTTTCTCTCTCTCTATCTGACTCTCTCTGTCCCACTCAAATAAAAAAAGGTATTAAAGTTATGGGGGCCCAAGTGGGCTGCTGAAAGTTAGAGGGCTGAAGGGCGCGTCCAGAGAGATTATGTGGGTAATTTGGGTAGGTTAGGGCAACAGGATGTAAATGAAGGGGGTCAAGGGCTGGGGAGATGGTTTAGTGGTTAAGGTGCTCGACTGCAAAGCCTAAAGACGCAGGTTCAATTTCCCAATACCCACGTTAGCCAGATGCACAAGGGGCGCACGCGTCTGGAATTCGTTTGCAGTGGCTGGAGGCCCTGGCGCCCCCATTCTCTCTCGCCCTCTTTTTCTCTTTCTTAAATAAATGAATAACGATGAAATATTTAAAAGTTGTTTTTAAAACGGGGTTCAAAACTGGAGGGGTAAGGCAGGGTGTGGTGGTGCATGCCTTTAATCCTAGCAGACGAGGCTCGCGGTGACTTTGAGGCCAGCCTGAGACTACACAGTGAATTCCAGGTCAGCGTGGGCTAGAGTGAGACCCTAACTCAAAAAAAAAAAAAAAAAAAGAAAAGAAAAGAAAAAAAGGTAAGAAAGAAAGGAAGGAAGGAAGAAAAAGAGAGGAAGGGTAGACAGACCGGAGAGATGGCTTAGCAGTTAAGGTTGCTTGCCTGTGAAGCCTAAGGACCCAGGTTCGATTCCCCAGAACCCACGTAAAGCCAGAACCACAAGGTGGAGCATGCATCTGGAGTTCGTTTCCAGTTGCTGGAGGCCCTGATGTGCCAATTCTCACTCTCTCTGTCTTTCTCTCTTCTCTCTCTGCTTACAAATAAATAAATAAATTTTATTTTATTTTATTTATTTTTTGTTTTGAATTTTCGAGGTAGGGTCTCACTCTAGCTCAGGCTGACCTGGAATTCACTATGTCTCAGGGTGGTCTCGAACTCATGGCAATCTTCCTACCACTGCCTTCTAAGTGCTGGGATTAAAGGTGTGTGCCACCATGCCCGGCTACAAAAATTATACATATATATTAGAAAGGAAGCACATTCTACCTTTATTTTATTTAGTTATTATTTATTTGAGAGAAAGAAGCGGGGGTCATGCCAGGGCCTCCAGCCACTGAAAAGAACTCTACACGCATGCGCCTCCTTGTGCATCTGGTTTACGTGGGTCCTGGGGAATCAAACCTAGGTCCTTTGGTTTTGCAGGCAAGCGCTTTAACCGCTAAGCCAAATCCCCACCCCATAAATATATTTTTTTAAAAAAATTTAAAAACAAAGGAAGGGAGGGAGGGAAAGATGGGGAGGGAAGGAGGAAAAAAAGAAGGAGGAGAGGGAGGAGGAAAAGGGTAAGAAAGGGAAGGGAAGGAAACGAGGAGGTTGTAGAAAGAGTTCTTGGGTACGTGGTGCAGAAATATGGGGTGTGAAGGTGGAAGCCAGAGACCAGAGACTGCAGAAGGTGGTCCGAGACACAGCGCTCAAAGATGTGATGCAGAGAGCTGGGGTACAGACGTGGGCTGTTGAGAGAGAGGGTACAAAGAGGATGTTCGGGGAAGTGGGTGGAGGTGGGGGAGACACAGGTGACCGGAGTGATGGTGATAAGGAGAAGGGGCAGGGAGGTCAAAGCTCAAGAGGGAAGAGTCCCCTTAGGAGGATCCCAAAGATGGACTAAGCAATATCGGGAGACAGGAGAGGTGGGGACGGGGTGCCTGGCGGGCCTTGGCTTGAGGAGGGGTCTGGGAGGGACACGGGCAGGGGGGAGCTGGGGACGCCGCGTGCCTCTTCTTGGGGGGGGGGGTTCCCGGGGCTTGGGAAAAGCATCACTTACCGCGATGACCTCCAGCCGCTGCCGATAGAGGGAGCTCTCGACCATGGGCCTACGGAGGGAGGGCTGGGGATGCGGAGGGGTCTTCCAGGGACCCCAGGACCCCATCCCTCAGGGCGGAACCTCCTCTCTCTCTCTCTCACTGGTTTTTCGAGATAAGATCTCCCTCTAGCCCAGGCTGACCTGGAATTCACTATGGAGTCTCAGGCTGGCCTTGAACTCACGGCCGTCCTCTACCTCCCGAGTGCTGGGATTAAAGGCGTGTGCCTCCCCGCCGGGCTTGAACTCTCCGCTCTCTTTAACCCTGGGGCTAATATCACCTCTCTGTGTCTCATTTTCCTTATTGTAAAATGGGTGGAGGGGGTGGGGGGCAGCTTGACCCCATTGGTGCAAGGAAGCATTTTATATAGAACCAGGCGTGGTGGCGCAAGCCTTTATTTCCAGCACTACACTCCAGAGCCGAGGTAGGAGGATCATCGTGAGTTCGAGGCCACCCTGAAACTACGTAGTGACTTCCAGGTCAGCCTGGGCTACAGCGAAAGAATTGTTAGTTGTTGTTGTTTATTTGTTTTTAAATTATTTATTTATTTACTTGGGAGAGAGAGAATGGGCGCATCAGGGCCTCCAGCCCACTGCAAACTAACTCCAGATGCATGGTCCAACTTGTGCATCTGGCCTACCTAGCTCCTGGGAAATCAAACCGGGGTCCGTTGGCTTTGCAGGCAAGCGCCTTAACCGCTAAGCCATCTCTCCAGCCCTGGCGAACGTTTTTATAGAGACAAAAGCATAGAACATATAATGCTCCAAAATAGTACCACCGTTTATTGCTCTCAAATTCCCATGGCCAGTGTAATTTATGGATAGTTATAACAGCCACTCCCCGATGTCTCCCCAGGAATTCTCACACCCTGCCGGGCCCCTGAAACGCTGTCTCTGGCCGCAGTCAGGCGGTCACCCTCTCTGGACCTCAGCTCCTACCCAGAATCCCTTAAGCAACTGGGGCCAGAGGAACAGACAGGAAATGTGAGAGAAGTGACCATTCCACCATTGCCATGGTAACTCTGGAGCTGGCCTCCTCCACTGGTCAACCCCCTCCTTGGGGGGGGGGGGTGTGCAAGGGTCACTGGGCCAATTGGCCTCTCTGTGGACTTTGAGCGTCAAGGAGAGAGGGCTTGGGGCTTAAGGTTTAACCTGAGATTTCTTCATCCTTGTCCTCTCCAACGACGCCCCCCCCACACCAGCATCCCTGCGGCCCCGCCCCCAAGGAGGCCCCTTGTGGCTCAGTGCACCTTGGACGTGCGGTCCGTCTGCACCACGAGACAGCTAGGGGACAACAATGAGGTCAGCGCCGCAGACATGCACTTGAGCACTGGACATATGGTCATGGCTGAGGCCTCTTCATCGGCTACTGTCCAGAAAGTGACCTGCACCTGCCAGTCGTGACCCTCCCCCCCACCACCACCGGTGCCAGCCACGGTGGGCACCAAGAAATCCTCCAACGTTGGCTCATCTGAATCCCAACGCGGGTTGGGTGCGCGCTGCAGCGCTTCCTGCCCAAGCTCCAGGTGGGAACCTCCCAGATCTTCCCGGGCTCCGCTGCAAAGGCATCACAGCGCTATTTATAGCGTCCCCGGGGCCCTGTTTGGCTTCCGCCAGGCCACAACCACCTCTGCCCCTTCCCGGCTCGCACATCCAGCCTCGCTGGCTGCAGTCCACCCTGACGATCCAGCCAAGAACGGGCCAGGTCAGCCATAGCCGCGCGCCAGGCGCACTTAATCTTCGCCTCGATCCTAGGAGACAGGTACCATGAAGTCTCCGTCCGAGGGCCAGAGAGATGGCTTGGCAGTTAAGGTGCTTGCATGCAAAGCAGAGGGACCCAGGCTCGATTCCCCAGGACCCAATTATAAAAGCGAGATGCACAAGGTGGTGCAGGCCTTTGTGCTTTGTTTGCAGTGGCTGGAGGACCTGACGTGCCCATTTTCTCTTTCTCTCTCTCTCTTCCTCTTTTGCTCACTCTCTCATAAATAAATAAGTAAAAATCAAGCATAAGCCGGGTGTGGTGGCACATGCCTTTAATCCCAGTACTTGGGAGGCAGAGGTAGGCGAAGCTCCGTGAGTTCGAGACCACCCTGCGACTACATAGTGAATTCCAGGTCAGCCTGGGCTAGCGCGAGGCCCTACCTCAAAAAACCAAAACAATGACAATAGCAACAAAAAAAAAATTAAGCCTAACTTTAACAAAGTTTCATATATATATATATATACATACATATATATATATATATATATATATATTTTTTTTTTTTTTTTTTGGTGTTTCGAAGCAGGGTCTCACTCTAGCCCAAGCTGACCTGGAATTCACTATGTAGTCTCACGGTGGCCTCGAATCCACAGTGGTCCTCCTGCCTCTGCCTCTGCCTCCTGAGTGCTGGCATTAAAGGCATGTGCCACCATGCCTGGCTAAAAAAAAAAAAAGTTTTTAGGGGCTTGGAGAGGTGGCTTAGCAGTTAAGGCATTTGCCTGCGAAACCAAAGGACCCAGGTTTGACTCCCCAGGACCCACATAAGCCAGATGCACAAGGGGGCACACACGTCTGAAGTTCATTTGCAGTGGCTGGAGGCCCTAGCACGCCCATTCTCTCTCTACCTGCCTATTTCTGTATCTCTCTCTCTCTCTCAAATAAATAAATAAATAAAAAGTTTGCATTCTACAAAGGGAGAAAGTGATGGTATGAGAAGTGGAGAAGGTTTATCCAATGTCACGGGGTGAGGATGAAACCGTGAGTGTCTTGGAGCCGCCCGAACACTGGAAACTCTGAATGAGGCCAGAGACACCCCCCACACCCCGCCAGGTCTTGATCTGCAGTGGGGCAGGGGACATAAGATGCTTTACGGGGGGGGGTGTCTCTCAAAAAGTTTAGCATAAACCGGGTACGGTGGCACACTTTTCATCCCAGCATGGGAGGCAGAGGTAGGAGGATCTCCGTAAGTTCCAGGCCACCTTGAGACCGCATTAGTGAATTCCAGGTCAGCATGAGCTAGAGCGAGACGCTACCTCGAAAAACCAAAAAATAAAAGAAAAAAGTAAAAAGACCCAGCACTCGGGAGGCAGAGGTGGGAGGATCGCTGTGAGTTCGAGGCCATCCTGAGATGACAGAGTGAATTTCAGGTCAGCCTGGTGTAGCGCGAGACCTTACCTTGAAAAACCAATAATAATAATAATAATAATGGCAATAAAAATAAATAAAAAATAAAAAGAAGTTAGCATACCTTGTTCATAAGCTTGTCCCTAGAGAACTGAAATCCCCCTTGGCTGTCCCACCCTAACTCATTATCTCCCTGACTCTTCTTTGGTGTGGGGGGTGTGGGGTGGGGAGGAGATCAGGTTCCCGTTGCTAAGTAATCAGGTTTGTAGGTGATGAATAATGTAATGGAGGTTCCAGAAGAGTGAGGAACGGAATTGGGGTCCCCAATGAAGGGAAGCCCCATTTCTACAAAATTTTATAATCCCTTGGAGCCCTTCTACACCCTTCATTACTTATTCTATTTTGTTTTGTTTTTTCTTTAACTGTTTGTTTGTTTGTTTGTTTGCCTACTCCAAGTAGGGTTTCCGCTCAAGTCCGGGCTGACCTGGAATTCACTATGTAGCCTCATGGTGGCCCCGAACTCACAGCGATCCTCTTATCTCTACCTCCTGAGTGCTGGGATTAAAGGTGTGAGCCCCCACACCTGGCTTAAAATTTTTTTTTAATTTATTTGAGAGAGAAAGAGGCAGAGAGAGAGAGAGAGAGGATGGGTGCACCAGGGCCACCAGCCACTATAAATAAATTCCAGACACATGTGCCACCCTGTGCATCTGGCCTATGTGGGTCCTGGGAAATGGAACCTGGGTCCTTTGGCTTCTCAGGCAAAGGCCTTGACCACTAAACCATTTCTCCAGACCTTATTTATTTATTTATTTTTTACTTTTACAGCGCTGAGGATGGAACCTGGGGTCTCATTCACGCCAAACTCACCATGGAGCTCCATCCGTCTACTTTTTAAAAACCCTCGCACCTATTAAAACACTCCACACGCACCCTGAGACTACCAGGTGAATTCCAGGTGAGCCTGGGCTAGAGCAAGACCCTACCTCGAAAAACGAAAAAACAAAAAACGAAAACAAGCCTCCACACAGCCCCTTTAATGTTGTTTATCTCTAACGACATAGCCAGCAACCACAGGCCACCTGTTAAAACGGGTCACCATTTTTATGAAGACAATTATCACTATGATTCTGCAACATCTTTCAAAAGGTTGAGGCCATCCGTGACTTCTATCCAATCTTGGGCAAAGCTTCCACACAAGAGGCCCTGAGCCTAGCTTGGTGGCTCACACCTTTAATCCCAGCCCTTGGGAGACAGAGTTAGGAGGATCGCTGTGAGTTCGAGAGACCACCCTGTGACTACAGAGTGAATGCCAGGTCAGCCTGGACTAGAGCAAGAAAAAGTTGAAAAAAGAAAGAAAGAAAGAAAGAGAGAAAGAAAGAGACCCTGGCATTCCTATCCCCCCTAACCCTGCAAACTGCAACCCATCACCCCGAAAACTGCAACCCCCCCAAAAAAAGTGGGCAGGGAAGCCCACCAGCTCCAGAGAAAGCTGTCCTTCCCTGGAGACCCAGCTGCACGGGCACCACATATTCCACTCCACCTAGATTCCCCTTTGGAGAGGCCAGCTGGGGCGCTGGACTCCCAGGCCAGGCCAGCGTCCACCCCGGCCCGTCCCCCACCACCGCTGCGCCCCGGACACTTACATGGGTGTGGCCGGGGGCCACACCTGAGGGTGCAGGGCCATCTCTGCCCTCCTGAGTGGTGGGAGTCCGGGAGACCCGCTGCCCGGGGAAGGCGATCGGCTGGTGGGGAGGGGGCTCGCAGTGGACCCGGGGAGCTGGTCCGGCCGGTTTGGGCTAGAGGCGGAGGCGCGCGGCTGCGGGGAGGGGGCTGGGGTGGTGGTGGTGGGGGGCGGGCAGTTCCTGGAGGTACTATCAACTTCTCGGGATAAATTATTTACCAGCCTCTGGCCTCCTTGCTGCCCTTGGCTGCCTCCAGCGCCCAGGCAGGCGTTGGGGGGGGGGGGGGTGAGTGAATGAGACAGGGTTAGAGAACTTTCTACTCAGTTCCTCAGGGTCCGTGTTGAAGGTTCCCCAGTCCCACTCTTTATTTATTTTTTTTTAATTATTGGTATTATATTATTTATTTATTTTCAAAATTAATCACTCAATTTACTTCTTGGTTTTCCGAGGTAGGGTCTTATTTCAGGCCCAGGCTGACCTGGAATTCACTCTGTAGTCTCAGGGTGGCCTCGAACTCACGGCGATCCTCCTACCTCTGCCTCCCTGAGTGCTGGGATTAAAGGCATGCGCTGCCACGCCTGTCAGTTGTTTTTTTTTTTTTTAATTATTTATTGGACTGGAGGGATGGCTTAGCTGTTAAAGAATTTGCATGCAAAGCCAAATGACCCAGGTTCAATTCTCCAAGACCCACGTTAGCCAGTTGCATAAGGAGGCGCATGGGTCTGGAGTTCCTTTGCGGTGGCTGGAGGCCCTGGTGCGCCCATTCTCTCTCTGTCTCTCCCTCTTTCTCTGTCAAATAAATAAATAAATAATTTAAAAATATTTATTTATGAGAGAGAGGGAGAGAATGGGCGCACCAGGACCTCCAGCCACTGCAAATGAACTTCAGACACGTGCACCACCTTGTTCTTGTGAATCTGGCCTATATGGATGCTGGGGAATCAAACTTGGATCCTTTGGCTTTGTATACAGGTGCCTTAACCGCTATACCATCTGTCCAGCCCCTTCCAATCCTATTCTTTTTTTTTTTTTTTTTAATATTTTTTCTTTATTTGAGAGAGAGAGCAATGGGTGAGGAGGGAGAGAGAGAGAATGAGCACTCCAGGGCCTCCAGCTGCTGCAAAGAAACTCCAGGTGCATGTATCCCCTCGTGCAACTGGCTTACGTGAGTCCTGGGGAATCAAACCTGGGTCCTTTGGCTTTTATCTTCTGGGCTCCTGTAGAGTTGGGTGTATCCCCTCTCATAACCCTGGTTATACTGTGCAGTTCTGACCTTAATCTTCTTGGTATGTGGTACTGGGGGTTGAACCAAGGTATTTTTATTTTTATTTATTTATTTGAGTATGACAGAGAGAGAGAGAGAGAGAGAGGGAGGGAGAGAGAATGGGCGCGCCAGGGCTTCCAGCCACTGCAAATGAACTCCAGACGCGTGCGCCCCCTTGTCCATCTGGCTAACGTGGGACCTGGGGAATTGAGCCTCGAACCAGGATCCTTAGGCTTCATAGCCAAGCGCTTAACCACTAAGCCATCTCTCCAGCCCTTGTTTGTTTGTTTGTTTTTAAGCTCTCTCTTTATTAATTTTTATTTGAGAGAGAGAGGAACAGGAGGCGGGCCGGGAGGAGAGAATGGGCATGCCAGGGCCTCCAGCCACTACAAACGAACTCCAAATGCATGTGCCCCTTGTGCATCTGACTTATGAGGGTCCTGGGGAATCGAACCGGAATCCTTTGGCTTTGCAGGTAAAGGCCTTAACTGCTAAGCCATCTCTCCAGCCCTGTTTTTTTTTTTTCTTCAGAGGTAGGGCACATGCATCTGGAGTTCTTTTGCAGTACTAAAGTCCCTTGCATGCCCATTATCTCTCTCTCTCTCCTCTCACTGCTTGCAAATAGATAAATACAATTTTTTAAAAACAAAATGGAATTATGTAAGTACAATGATCGAGATGGGGAGGTAATATAATGGAGAATGGAATTTCAAAGGGGAAAGTGTCGGGGGTTGGGGAGAGAGGGAATTACCATGGGATATTTTTTTGTAATCATGGAAAATGTTAATAAAAATTAAAAAATTTTAAAAATAAACAAATAAAGTAGAATGGAGTGGTGGCGCATGCCTTTAATCCCAGCACTCGGGAGGCAGAAGTCGTAGGATCTCTGTGAGTTCGAGGCCACCCTGAGATTACAGGGTTAATTCCAGGTCAGCCTGGGCTAAAGTGAGACCCTACCTCGGAAAACAAAAACAAAACGCAGCGATCCTCCTACCTCTGCCTCCTGAGTGCTGGGATTAAAGGCGTGCCCCCTCACCCGTGCTGGGCCTAGGGCTAGGGTCTTCTGTAGCCCACACTCTAATATAAAATCCCGAGGAACACAAAAAGTTTTCTTACTTATTTATTAGAGAAAGAGAGCATGGATGCACCATGGCCTCCAGCAATCCAGACAGACACCTGCTCCACCTTGTGCACCTGACTTACATGGGTAGTGGGAACCTAACCTGGGTCCTTTGGATTTGTAGGCAAGCGCCTTACCCACTAAACCATGTCTCCAGCCCCCACAAAAGAGTTTCACTGAACCTGAACTAGGCAGATGAGGCAGTCCTGGCTGGGAGCGGTGGCGCATGCCTTTAATCCCAGCACTTGGGAGGCAGAGGCAGGAGGATCACCATGAGTTCGAGGCCACCCTGAGACCACCCAGTGAATTCCAGGTCAGCCAGGGCTAAGAGTAAGACCCTACCTCGTAAAATTTAAAAAAAAAAAAAGTAATAATAACAATAATCAGAGACGATTGGCTGGGCTATGGATGCTGGGCTTGAACTGCAAATGTGGATATTTACCTAACGATTATTGGTTTTGCATCGGTCCAGGGTCTCCTCATTATGCCTATTGCAATGGAAATATTTACCCTGGGCCATTATGTGTTAGAAGTATGAAACTTGTTTGTATTTTACTCGACTCACAGTCTTTTTTTTTTTTTTTTTTTTTTTGGTTTTTCAAGGTAGGGTCTCACTCTGGTCCAGGCTGACCTGGAATTCACTATGGAGTCTCAGGGTGGCCTCGAACTCATGGCAATCCTCCTACCTCTGCCTCCCAAGTGCTGGGATTAAAGGCGTGCGCCACCACGCCTGGCTCACAGTCTTTTTTAAAAAATGTTTTATTTATTTATTTATTTATTTTGCTTTTTCCAGGTAGGGTCTCACTCTAGCCCAAGCTGATGTGGAATTCACTGTGGAGTCTCAGGGTGGCCTTGAACTCACAGCAATCCTCCTGCCTCTGCCTCCCAAGAGCTGGGATTAAAGGCGTGCGCCAGCATGCCTAGTTTAAAAATAGCTTTTAATTATTTATTTGAGAGAAAGCAAGAAAGAGGCAGATATATATGCATACATAGAGAGAGAGATATTATATATCTATCTATATATATATAGATATAGATAGAGGGAGATTATACACACACACACATATATATAGAGATATTTTATATATATATACACAGAGAGATTATACACACCCATATATATATATAGAGAGAGAGAGATTTTATATATATATAGAGAGATTTTATACATATACAGAGAGATTTATATATATATATATACATATATATATATATAGAGAGAGAGAGAGAGAGATTTTATACACACATGCACACACACACATATATATATAGAAAGAGATATTATACACACACACACACACACACACACATATATATATATATATATAGAGAGAGAGAGAGAGAGAGAGATTTTATAGATATACAGAGATATTATACACACCCATATATATATATGTATATATATATATATAGAGAGAGAGAGAGAGAGAGAGAGAGATTTATATATATATGTATATAGAGAGATTTATATACACACACACACACACACACACACACACACACATATATATATATAGAGAGAAAGATATATATAGAGAGATACACACACACATATATATAGAGAGATATTATATATATAGAGAGATACACACACACACACACACACATATATATATATATATATATATAGAGAGAGAGAGAGAGATTATATATAGAGAGATATATATACAAACACACATATATATAGAGATATTTTATATATATATAGAGAGAGATATATATGGAGAGCGAGAGATATTATATATATAGAGAGAGAGATATACACACACATATATATAGAGATATTATATATAGAGAGTGATATTATATATATAGAGAGATACACACACACACACACACACATATATATATAGAGAGATTTTATATATATATATAGAGAGATATATACACACACACATATATATAGAGTTTTTATATATATACAGAGAGATATTATTATACACACCCATATATATAGAGAGAGATATTATATATAGAGAGAGAGATACACACACACAAATATATATATATATATACATACATATATATATATATATACACACACATATATATATATATATATATATATATAGAGAGAGAGAGAGAGAGAGAGAGAGAGAGAGAAAGAAAGAGAGAGAACGGCCCATCAGAGCCTCTAACCACTGCAAACCAACTCCAGCCACATGCGCCACGTTGTACATCTGGCTTACATGGGTCCTGGGGCATCTAGCCTGGGTCCTTAGGTCTCGCAGGTAAAGCCCTTAACCACTAAGCCATCTCTCCAGCCCTCCTTTACTCTTTCTGTCTTGCTTCACTTTTTTTTTTTTTTTTCAGAAGGGTCACCTATGTATGTAGCCCGAGTTGGTCTTGAACTCATGATTCTGCCAGCCGAGGCTCTCCAGTGCGGTGAGGAGCAGCGTGCGCCGCCCTCAAATATCTCTTCCCAATGCGCAGCCGGTGTCTCTCTGCTGCCAGAACTGCACCCTGAGAAACTCCACCCTTGCGCTTCAAGGATGGATCCCAAACGTGCATCTCTAGTTCCCAGGGGGTCACTGGACTCACCCCACAACCTCACCGTCATCAACATCTTGGGTTGCACGCTGACCAGACCAAATTCCTGCTTTCTCAGCACTATTCCCGCCCCACATTGTGAGGTAGCTCCGACCCCTTCAGTTTCTTCATCCTTAGAAACCTGGGAGGAGCCCCGCGCGGTGGCGCGCGCCTTTCATCCCAGCACTCGGGAGGCAGAGGTAGGAGGATCGCCGTGAGTTCGAGGCCACCCTGAGACTACAGAGTGAATTCCAGGTCAGCCTGGGCTAGAGTGAGACCCTACCTCAAAAAAAAAGAAAAAAAGAAAAAGAAAACAGCAATGACAACAACAAAAATTCCAGTCTCCCCACCCTAGGTGAGTAGGCCCTGTGCTGACCTCCCCTAGAATTAATTTATTCCCCCCCCCCACAGCCACCACTAAATGCACTCCCACCCCCCACTCTGAGGCCTTTGCTGGGTTTTGCCCTTTATCGGGAACGACTCATCTCTAGCTGGCTCTACTCAAATATGCCATCTCTTAGCCCGGCGTGGTGGCGCACGCCTTTAATTCCAGGGAGGCAGAGGTAGGAGGATCTCTGTGAGTTGGAGGCCAGCCTGAGACTAAGCTAAACCCTACCTCGAAAAACAAGACAAAAACGATGATGATAGGGCTGGAGAAATGGCTTAGTGGTTAAGGTATATGCCTGTGAAGCCGAAGGACCCAGGTTGGATAATCCAGGTCCCACGTAAGCCAGATGCACAAGGGGGCGCACGTGTCTGGAGTTCGTTTGCAGTGGCTGGACGCCCTGGTGTGCCCATCCTCTCACTCTCTCTCTCTCTCTCTCTCTCTCTCTCTCTCTCTAGCTCAAATAAATAAATAAAATCCATAAAGTGTTTAAAATAATAATAAATAAAATAAAAACCAAACGCCAGCTCTTTAGAGAGGTGGTCTTGGGTTCCATTCTGTGTACCACCATGGAACAAAACAGCTAAGGGTCTCCCCACATCACACTCGGGGTTCCTTCTACAATTTCTCTTTCTTTGTGTGTGTGCACACCAGTGATTATCACCCCCCCAGCTCCACCCCCGAGGTCAGAGGTGGATGTCTTCCTCATTTACTTTCCAACTTATTCCTTGAAACAAGGTCTCTCACTTGAACCTCGAACTCACCCATTCAGCTGGTCTAGCTGGGCGGCTTGTCCCAGAGAATCTTCTATCTCCACCGCCACAGTGCTGGCGTGACAGGCAGGTGCCACACCCACTTGGCACTCACAGAGGTGCTGGGAATCTCATCTCAGACTTGAAAGGCTGAAGCTAGTATTTTTTTTTTTTTTGGATTTTCATGGTAGAGTCTCGCTGTAGTCTGGGCTGACCTGGAATTCACTGTGTAGTCTCAGGGTGGTCTCGAACTCACTGTGAACCTCTGCCTCCAGAGGCTGGGGTTAAAGGCGTGTGCCACCACAACTGGCTGTTTTGGTTTTTTTTTTTTTAGATTTATTTTTATTTTATTTTATTTATTTGAGAGCAAGAGAGAGAGAGAGAGGAGAGAGAGAGAGAGGGAAAGAGAGATGGGCGTGCCAGGTCCTCCAGCCACTGAGAACGAACTCCGGGCACGAGGCCACCATGTGCATCTGGTTTATGTGGGACCTGGGAAATCAAACCTGGATCCTTAGGCTTCACATGCAAATGCCTTAATGGCTAAGCCATTTCTCCAGCCCTGTTTTATTGTTTTTAAACTTTGATTGGATTTGTTGAGAGAGAGAGAGAGAGAGAGAGAGAGAGAGAGAGAGAGAGAGAGAGAGGGAGAATATGGGTGTGCCAGGCCCTTCAGCTACTACAAATGAACTCCAGATGCACGTGCCATTTTGTGGATCTGGCTTACATGGGCCCTAGGGAATCAAACCTGGATCCTTTGGCTTTGCAGGCATTCAACTTAACCACTAAGCCATTTCTCCAGCACCCCCTTTTAGGGAAATTTTTTTATTTTATTAATTAATTATTATTATTATTATTATTTTGGTTTTTCTAGGTAGGGTCTCACTCTAGCCCAGGCTGACCTGGGATTCACTATGTAGTCTCAGGGTGGCCTCAAACTCACAGCGATCCTCCTATCCCTGCCTCCCGAGTGCTGGGGTTAAATGGCGTGCACCACCACTCCCGGATTAACTTTTTTATTTTATTTTATATATTTTATTTTATTTGGAGCTGGTTTTGAGGGACAGACACAATCATGCCAGGGAGCCCAGCAACCTGGTACTGCAGCCAGTCCAGTGAAGGCAACTTTCTATGCATCCAGCTATTTAGCAGTCAATAAAACCAAACAGTGGACCTAAGGCACTTGCGAGGTGCAGTGGGAGAGAATCGCTGTGAGTTCCAAGCGATCCTGGGAGTACAGAGTGAAATCCAGGTCAGCCTGGACTAGAGCAAGACTCTACCTCAAACAACCAAAAAACAAACAAAACAAAAGGCTGGAGAGGTGGCTTAGCAGCTAAAGCATTTGCCTATGAAGCCGAAGGATCCAGATTTGGTTCCCCAGCACCTATAAACGCCAGATGTACATCATGGTGCACGTGTCTGGAGTTCATTTTCAGTGGCTAGAGACTCTGAGTGCCCATTCTTTCTCTGTGTTTCAGATAAATAAAAATTTTTAAAAATTAATAAAGGAAAAGATGTTTTTAAAATAATGGGCTGAAAGCTGGGCTTTGTGGCACACACCTTTAATCCCAGCACTCAGGAGGCAGAGGTAGAAGGATCGCCGTGAGTTCGAGGCCACCCTGAGACTACATAGTGAATTCCAGGTCAGCCTGGGCTAGAGTGAGACCCTTCCTCAAAAAAACAAAACAAAACAACAACAACAAAAAAAATCGATGGAGAGATGGGTTGGTTTAAAGGTTAAGGCGCTTGCCTGCAAAACCTAAAGGACACAGGGTTGATTTCCCAGTACCCACATAAGCCAGATGCACATGGTGGCGCATGCATCTGGAGTTCATTTGCAGTGGCTAGAGGCATGCCATGCCCATTCTCCCTCTATAATAAATAAATAAAAATAAAATATTGGGCTGGAGAGATATCTTAGTGGCTAAGGTGCTTGCCTGCAAAGCCAAAGATTCCAGGTTCAATTCCCCAGGACCCATGTCAGCCAGATACATAAAGTGATGCATGTGTCTGGAGTTCATTTGCAGTGGGGTCAGAGGCCCTGGTATACCAATTCTCTCCCTCTCTCTCCCAAATAAATAAATAAAAACAAAATATAAAAAAATAAAATATTAAACCAGGCGTAGTGATGTATGTGTTTAATCCCAGCGCTCAGTAGGCAGAGGTAGAAGGATCGCTGTGAGTTCAAGGCTGCCCTGAAACTACATAGTGAATTCCTGGTCAGCCTGGGCTAGAGTGAAATCCTGCATCGAAGAACCAAAAAATATATATATATATTTAAAAAAAGAAAGAAAAGATAATGTCGATATATTTAAAAAATTAAAATTTTATTTCATTTTATTTTTATTTGGGGGCTGAAGAGATAGCTCAGCCTTTAAGGAGTTTGCCTACAAAGCCTAAGAACACATGTTCAGGGCTGGGTGTGGTGACACATGCCTTTAATCCCAGCCCTCAGGAGGCAGAGGTAGGAGGATCGCCGTGAGTTCGAGGCCACCCTGAGACTACATAGTGAATCCCAGGTCAGCCTGGGCTAGAGTGAGAGACCCTACCTGGAAAAACAAAAACAAAGAACGCAGGTTCAAATCTCCAGGTCCCAGGTAGACAGATGCAGTGGAGTAAGCATGCAATGTCGCACACGGGCCACAAGAGGGTGCACATGTCTGCAGGTCATTCAACAGAGGCTGAAAGGCCCTCCTGCGCCCATTCTGTCAGTCTCTCTCTCTCTGCCTCTTTCTGTCTCTCGCTCAAAGAAAAACAAAAAAAAAAAAAAAAAAAAAAAAAAAAGGGAAGGGCACCCAACATTCCCTGATGGCCTCTAATAACACCACCACGCCACATACATGCATATATACAAAAAAGAAAATGCTCTGGTGGAAACAACCTAAAATGTCCAATGCTGGATGACTGAATCGCAGGGTGTGTTCCACGTACACAATGGCACGGTATTCAGCTCCCTAAAGGAACGAAGCACTAATCCATGCTGCAGTGCGGATGAGCCTGGAAAATCCCATGTACACTGGGCATGGTGGTGCCTGTAATCCCAAGCACTGGAGAAGTCAAGGCAGGAGGGTCGAGAGTTCAAGGTAAGCCTCGGGTACATAGAGGGGCCTGCTTGGACTGATGGAGACCCTGTTTCAAAAAAGAGGGAGGAAACGAACTCCAGACGCGTGCGCCCCCTTGTGCATCTGGCTAACGTGGGATCTGGGGAACCGAGCCTCGAACCGGGGTCCTTAGGCTTCACAGGCAAGCGCTTAACCGCTAAGCCATCTCTTCAGCCCCCCTTCCTATTTAAAAAAAAATATTTTATTATTTGTTTATTTGACAGAGAAAGAGGGAGAGAGAGAGAGAGAATGGGCGCGCCAGGGCCTCCAGCCACTACAAACTCCAGACGCGTGCGCCCCCTTGTGCATCTGGCTAACGTGGGTCCTCGGGAATCGAACCTGGATTCTTTAGTTTTTCAGGGCAAACGCCTCAAACACTAAGCCATCCCTCCAGCCCCCTTCCTATTTTTAATAGGAATATTTTATTTTTATGTATTTATTTGAGAGACAGAGGAAGAGCATGAGCGAGCGAGTGCCTCCAGCCATTGCAGATGAACTCCAGAACGCATGCACCACCTTGCGCGCCTGGCTTAGGTGGGTCCTGAGGAATGGAACCTAGGTTCTTTGGCTTGACAGGCAAGCGCCTTAAGGGCTAAGCCATTTCTCTAGCCACCCTACTTCCTTTAAGTAACTATTTCCTCAGGGTCGCCAAGAAATGGTGCGAGGTGGTGGGGTTTGTGGGAAAGCATGCATTCAATTTGTGCGCAAAGATGTTCCCGGGAGTTAATTAGTGGGTGGCTTGCGCTCTGGGGCGTCCACCCTGCCCTTGAAGGACACGACCACTGTCTGGCTGCGGGCACTGGACACTGCTTTCTCTGGACAGCCTGGAAGCTTTCTAAGCGGCTGGGCCTTCCGGGTCCGCCTGAGCTCAAGGTGACCGTCGCCTTCCAGCAGCAATTGCTGCGCGTCTTCCCCCCTCCACGCTCAGGCAGCTCGCGGGCTTGTCTGGAAGGGAGGAGAGAGGCAGAAACCTCTGGGGGGCCGGGGCCTGGGGGGCTCAGGGACCAGCCACCGCGAGCTGAACCCCGCCGGGGGAGGGGGTGGAGAGAGAGAGAGAGAAAGAGGGAGGAAGGGAGAGAGAGAGGGAGAGGCGCTCCTGGGCGCCCTCGTCGGGCCAGAGCCTGGCGCCGCAGCGATCCAGCGTGGAGGGTGGTGGTGTGGGGAGAGAGGTCCGGGGTGTCCAGAGCCAGGCTGGGCGGGGACTGTGAGGTCCGAGGAGGATGGACACCGGGGACTTCCCCTGGGCGGTTGGTTCGGAGGCCCAGCGAGGCGCTCGACCTGGACCATGTCTCCAGGACTATGCCATGCTGGGAACGTGGAACCGAACAGATGCCCCGAGTGCGCCCCCAGGGACACATGATGGTGGCCCCCTCTCTGGGTGGCGGACTGCGGTCTGGGGAAGCTCTCTCCAGGAAACTGTGGCCTGAGTTGACTCGAGTGGCTGAAAAGCCCCTCGGAGGGAGGCACCCACGCCCCACCCAGGGCGGGGTCAAGGCGGGCCTCTGAGTCCTACCAGACAGGTGCCCGGGGAGGGGGGGGGGCGGTGCCCAGTCCTGCCCTCAGGGGCAGTTCTTTAGAGGACAGAGGCGGGTCAGAGAAGCGGCCAGTGCAGGTGACGCCTCACAACCGCGGGCAGCGACAAGCCGCCACAGGTGCTGCGCAGGGCACCGGGGTCCTGGGCATCACAAGGCCAGCTCCGAGAGCTGACGCTGCTTCCAAACTGCTCCTGACTCTGGCATCATCGAGTCCCCAGGAACGGAGAGAGAGAGGAGCCCTGGGGGTTGTGGGCAGAGAGGGAAGTCCTTCCCTGAGCAGGACACGGAGTTCCCCAGGCCAGGCGGTGAGGTTTTGCGTGTCCTCCGGAGCGCAGGACATTCAGATCACGAAACAAGAGAGCGAAGTTCCACGGGTGCCAGCGCAGCCTGCAGATCCAGGTAGCGACGACCCTGGGCAGCCTTGGCAAGCAGAGCGCGGTGGTAGCGGGGTTGTCAGTCCTTCCCTCGGCTCGGACACTTCCTCGTCCAGCCCTGAAGCACCTCGACTGCGCTTTTTTTTGCCTCCCCCCTTCCCTCCACGGTGCCCAGCGGAGCGCCACGGGAGCCCGCGGAGTTGCATGCGGATGGAGACGCCCATCGAGCGCGAAATCCGCCGCAGCTGCGAGCGGGAGGCGAGCCTGCGCCGGAGCCGGGGTCTGAGCCCGGTGCGCTCGGGTCTGGAGCTGGTCGAGTTGCGCGTACGGCCCGTGCTCAGCCTTCCCGGCTCGGGCCCCGCGCTCCCGCGCACGGTGGAGCGCGCACGGGCGGGCGCGAAGATGCTACGAGACATCGAGCGGGAGGCTCACCGGCAGACGGCGCTCGCGTACCCGGCGCCCCGGGCACCCTGCGCACGGCCGTCGCCGCCGCAACCTCTGGATGAGCTCAAACGTTTCTTCGAGACCTCGGCGGCCGCGGAGGACGTCGGGGGAGCCCAGCGCTGGCAGGAGCCCGGAGGTCGTCGGCGCTCCGCCGTGCAGAGCCGCTGCCCGGCGTTGGAGCGCGCGTCCCTGCTGGAGCTGGAGGTGCGCGAGGCGCGCGAGCGGGAGCGGGAGCTGCAGCTGCAACGGCGCAGCGTCTACGGCGGCACGGCCGATTTCGAGGAGCCCGCGCCCAGCCTCACCGGTAAGCGGCGACGCCCGGGCCCTCCTCCCCCCTCCTCACTACCACCACCACCACCTCCGCCAAGGGCTCCAGCTGCCCCCAACGGCCACCCAGATCCGGGGACACTTCTTGGTCCCTCGTAGTCTTCCTCTGCAGGATGCCAGGCTCCCGGGACCCTTCTCAACTGTCCTTTAAAAAATATATATTATTAAAACATATTTTTATATATGAGAGATTGAAGAGAGTCAGAAAGAATGCGCGCGCCAGGGCCTCCAGGCTGCAAGTAAACTCCAGACGCGTGCACCATGTGGTGCATCTGGCTTATGCGGGTACTGGGGAGTTGTACCTGGGTCCTTGGGCTTGGCAGGCAAGCTCCTTAACTACTAAGCCATCTCTCCAACCACTGCTTTAAAAAAAAATGTTTATTTGAGAGAGAGAGAGAGAGAGAGAGAGAGAGAATGAGCTCAACAGGGTCTCTAGCCACTGCCAAGGAACTCCAGACACATGCTCCACCTTGTTCATCTGGCTTTAAGTGGGTTTCTGGGAAATCGAACCCGAGTCCTTAGGCTTCGCAGGCAAGCGCCTTAACCACTAAGTCATCTCTCCAGCCCCTCAACTTTCCTTTTTTATTGGGGGGGAGGGGCTGTGCTCCATCCCCACTTGGAATGATGAGTCCTTGCCACCGTGTCCTGGAAACCTTTGACTGCGTTCTGAAAGTCTGTATTTTGGGGTCTCCTATCTCTGAGTTTGCCTCATTCGTGTTCCTTGATCCCCAGAACTGGGTGGAGGCCTCCATGGTGAGTGGGGGAAGGGGGTAAACACCTGTATGTGTTTAAGGGGTGCGGCCCGTCCACGGGCTGGTGAGAGGTGGGGCAGCCTGGGCTGAGAGTCCCTTCCCTCCGCAGCCAGCAAGGGCGATGGAAAGTTGGCGGTGACCTGGCCCCCTCCCCGCAGAAATGCCTCGGAGAACGGCCTGGAGCAGGTGGGACCCCTGTTTCCTAGACCAACACCCCCCTCTCTTCCCTGAGGCGCACAGACCCCGGGAAAGGAAAGCAGCTTTGCTATACCACCCTGGCCCGGACTAACCCTCCAGGAACACCCGGGAGGGTGAAGAGGAGGCGTGGAGGGGGGGCGGTGGTCCTGGGGTTTCAAACTATTCCCCCTGTGCCTAGATGCGGTGCGCGGGGTGTGGGTGGTCTCTGATAGTGGCCTTCCATCTTATCTCTCCGTCTTTCCCCCAGGAGCGCAAACCTTGAGGTTTGAATAGGATGGGACCCCCCCAACCCCCGGCCGGAAGTCATACGCCCTTCTGAGGGTCTCCAGAAGGTCTAGGGAGAGAATTCAAGCCTCGGCACTGGGAACCCTGAAACCCAGCCTATCCCGTGATTTTGGCTTTGTGAAAAATGTTCTGGTCTTTCATAAAACTGTTTATAGCCTACCCTGGGAAAGTGACCGCCACCCTCAAATTTGTGAGTTAAAAAAGACACGCACACGCACGCACGCACACTCAGTAACACACCCTCCCACTTCTGAGCTGCGTGAAGTTATTTATTTATTTATTTATTTTTTTTCTTCTGGGCTCTTAGCTGGAGTGGGGCGGCCGCGCAGCCGCAAGAGGCGCGCACTGGAATGCTGGAATGCCCCTGAGCGCGCCGCGGCCGGCCTGCCTACTGCCCTCTGGCGTCGCGGGTGCAAAAGGTGGTGCTCAGTGCCTTTTCTACACTTCAACTTCAAATTTTTAAAAATTATTTATTCATTTGGGTGAGATGGAGAGGCAGATAGGAGGCGGCCATTGCAAACAAGCGCCAGACGCATGCGCCACCTTGTGCGTCTGGCTTTACGTGGGTCCTGGAGCACCGAACCTGGGTCCTTTGGCTTTGCAGGATCATCGTGAGTTCAAGGCCATCCTGACTACGTAGTGAATTCCAGGTCAGCCTGGGCTAGGGTGAGACCCTACCTCAAAAAATAAACAACAAAAAAAAACTCCAATAAATAAATGAGAAACCAAGAGCACTGGCCTAGAGAGTGAAAGTCCCTAAATTTGTGCCGCTGCAATATATAATGTATAAAATCTGGGATCTGAGCTGGGCGTGGTGGCACACACCTTTAATCCTACCACTTCTAGGGAGGCATAGGTAGGACCATCGCCGTGAGTTCGAGGCCAGAGGCCACCCTGACACGACATAGTGAGTTCCAGGTCAGCCTGGGCAAGAGCAAGACACTACCTAGAAAAACAAAAACAAACAAACAAAAAAAAAAAAAACAGTCTGTTGGGCTTGCCTCAAAAAAAAAAAAATTAAAAAAAAAATCCTGAATTTATAGATTTTGCCCCAGCCCCTCTAGTTTTTGAGGCAGCCTCTGTACTGTAGTCCAGACTGATGAGAAACTCAAATCTGCAGACCAAGCTGGCCTTGAACTTGGCAGTCATCCGGCTTCTGCCTCCCAAGTGTGGAACTACAGGCTTGCATCAGTATGCCCAGTTTAGAAGACCTTTTCTTTCTTTTTTAAAATTTTTACTTAAAGCCGGGCGTGGTGGCGCACGCCTTTAATCCCAGCACTCGGGAGGCAGAGGTGGGAGGATTGCCGTGAGTTCGAGGCCACCCTGAGACTCCATAGTGAATTCCAGGTCAGCCTGGGCTAGAGTGAAACCCTACCTCAAAAAACCAAAAAAAAAAAAAAAAAAAAAGTTTACTTATATGTTTGCAAGCAGAGAGAGAGAGAGAGAAAAAAAAAGAGAGACAGACAGAGAATGGGCGCGCCAGGGCCTCAAGCCACTGCAAATGAACTCCAGACTCATGGGCCCCCTTGTGCATCTGTATTACGTGGGTCCTGGGAAATCAAACCGGGATTCTTTGGCTTTGGCAGATCCCGGGAAGTGCTGAGCGCTCCCTCCAGCCCGAGACCTAGCAATATTTTATTTTTTTTTAAATATGTTTTATTCATTTATTTATTTCTTTATTTGAGAGCAACAGACACAGAGAGAAAGACAGATAGAGGGGGAGAGAGAGAATGGGCGCGCCAGGGCTTCCAGCCTCTGCAAACGAACTCCAGACACGTGCGCCCCCTTGTGCATCTGGCTAACGTGGGACCTGGGGAACCGAGCCTCGAACCGGGGTCCTTAGGCTTGACAGGAACCGCTAAGCCATCTCTCCAGCCCGTAGCAATATTTTAATTTAATTCTTTTTATTTTAGAGAGAGAGAGAGAATTGGCATACTGGGTCCTCAGCCACTCTGTGGACCGCCAGAGACTTCCACCACCTAGTGGGCATGTGTGACCTTGCGCTTGCCTCACCTGTGTGCGTCGGGCTAACGAGGGATCTGCACAGTAGAACATGGGTCCTTAGGCTTCTCAGGCAAGTGGCAAAAGAACTCGGACGCATGCACCAACTGGTGCATCTGTCTAACGTGGGTACTAGGAGTTGAATCTGGATCTTTGTGGCTTAACCCCTAAGCCTTCAGCTCCTTGACCGGTAACTCTTTTTTTATGAGGTAGGGTCTCACTCTAGCCCAGGCTGACCTGGAATTTACTGTGTAACCTCAGGGTGGCCTGGAACTCACAGAGATCCTCCCACTTCTGCCTCCCGAGTGCTGGGATTAAAGGCGTGCGCCACCATGATCAGTAACTCTTACAGTGTAGTTTCTGGGCTGGAAGGATCAGTGACTCAGACATGCAGAAAGCTTGCATTCTAGAAAGATGACAGGAATGCATGTTCCTATGTCCCAACCCAGAACTAACGGTGAAACACCCCACAGGATTCAGACACCTCCGCGGTTTGAGTCACGGGTGTGAACGGGTGGTAACAGGACGGGTGTGAACAGGTCGTCACAGGACCCCTGGACATGAACCTCATTTCTCCGCTTCTACCCGGACTGCTGCCACCCACCAGACACTTCCGGCTTTAAGCAGATTTTGGATTTGTCTTATGGGAGACGGTCTTAAGCTGCTTGTGGCTTATCTAAATTGAGATGTACTGGAAGTGTTAAATACACACCGGGGTGGGGGGGGGAATTCCACTAGACTTCAAAAACTCACACAGGGAAATATCCATTAATTTTGTTGTGTGTGGGTTTTTTCTTCTTTTTTTTTTTGTGTGTGTTTTTTTTGAGGTAGGGTCTCGCTCTAGTCTGGGCTGACCTGGAATTCAGTATGGAGTCTCAGGGTGGCCTCGAACTCACGGTGATCCTCCCGAGTGCTGGGATTAAAGGCGTGCGCCTCCATGCCTGGCCCATTAACTTTTCAAAAATAATTGAGGGCTGGAGAGATGGCTTAGCAGTGAAGGCTCTTGCCTGCAAAGCCTAAGGACCCACATGCGACTCTCCAGATCCCACATAAGCCAGCCGGTCAAGGTAACACATGCACAAGGTGGCACATACAACAGGAATTCAATTGCAGTGGCTGGAGGCCCTGGCGTGCCCATTTTCTCTCTCTTGCTCTCATAAAAAAATTGAAAAATTAAAAAAATATTATTTGAAGCCAGGCATGGTGGTGCATACCTTTAATCCCAATACTCAAATAGATAGGAGGATCGCTGTGAGTTCAAGACCAGCCTAAGACTACATAGTGAATTCCAGGTCAGCCTGGGCTAAAGTGAGACCCTATGTTGAAAAAAAAAAATTTTTTTTTTTTTTTTTGAGAGAATGACAGAGAATGGGCATGCCAGGGCCTCCTGTTGCTGCATACCAACATCTGGTTTTACCTGAATGCTGAAGAATTGAACTCAAGCCAGAAGGCTTTGTAAGCAAGTACCTTTAACCACTGGGCCATCTCCTCAGCCCTCATTCTCACATAGATTATTGTTGAAATAATATTTTGGATATGTTGGGCTAAATATCACTAAAAGGAGTCTTTTTTTTGAAATTATTTGAAAACCACGCATGGTGGCACATGCCTTTAATCCCAGCTCTTGGGAGGCAGAGGTAGGAGGGGTGCCCTGAGTTCGAGGCCACCCTAAAACTACATAGTGAATTTCAGGTCAGATTGGGCTAGAGACCCTAACTCAAAACACCAAAAAATATATATGAATTATTTGAGTGCATGGGCACACCAGGGCCTGCAGCCACTTGCAATCGCGTTCCAGATGCATGCACCACTCTGTGCCTCTGGTTTTAAGTGAGTAATGAGGAATCAAACCTTGTAATCAAGCACTGTTTTTTTTTTTTTTCGAGGTAGGGTCTCACTCTCTCACTCTAGCTCAGGCTGACCTGGAATTCACTATGGAATCTCAGGGTGGCCTTGAACTCACGGCGATCCTTCTACCTCTGCCTCCCGAGTGCTGGGATTAAAGGCGTGTGCCACCACGCCCGACGTAATCAAGCACTTTTAATCACTGAGCCATCTCAGCCCAAATCTGGTCTTTTTTATTTTTAAAATATTTTTATTTGTTTGAGAGACAGAGAGAGGTAGACAAGAGAGAAGAAGGTCTGGGTGCACCAAGGCTCCTGTCCTGCAAAAGAACTCCAGACACAAGTACTTTTGTGCATCTGATGCTAAGTGGGTACCAAGGAATCGAAACTGGGCCATCAAAGTTTGTAAGGAACCACTTTTTAAAAATTTTGAGAGCCAGACGTGGTGGTGCACTTGGGAGGCAGAAGTAGGAGGATCGCAGTGAGTTCCAGGCCACCCTGAGACTATATAAGTGAATTCCAGGTCAGCCTGAGCTACAGTAAGACTCCACCTCGAACCCCCACCCCCCAAAAAATATGTATTTAAGAGAGGAAGAGGCAGAGAGAAAGGGGTGGGGAGGGAGAGAAAGAGGGAAAGGGCACCCTAGGGACTTCTGCCGCTGCAAATGAACTCTAGACGCATGGACCACCTTGTACCTGTGACTTACGTGGGTCCTGGAAAATCGAACCTGGGTCCTTTAGATTTGCAGGTAAGTGCCTTAACCACTAAGCCATCTCTCGAGCCCCAAATCTGATCATTCTTGTGTGTATGGGAATGCTACGGTCTCCGGCAGCTGAAATGAATACCTTCCCAGCTTTATGCAGGTGGCTGACAAGTTGAACCCAGCTTTGCAAACAAGCCCCTTTAACTGTTAAGCTGTTACCCTAGCCCCTGAATCTGACCTTTTTGTGGTTTTTTTATTTTATTTTATTTTTTTTTGTGGTGCTGAGGATGGAAGCCAGGGCACATCAGACCTCTAGCCTCTAAGAGCAGGCATGTGAACATGCATGCACACACCATTTATACAGCCCAGAGTCACGGCTCTGGATCTCTGCTAATGGCGAAGACTCAAACTTGGGATATTGGTATGAAGTCTCAAAGAGTGACGATGGCTCAGAGGCCCTGGTGTGGCTGTGAAGGTTGGTTCAAGGCCAGGCTCGGCCAGTTGCACTTTTTTCCTCAGCCTAAGTCTTTTGCCAGCCCAATGTTGGGGGTGAGGCTGAGCAATGCCAAGCTGCGGTTACTTAGGTTGTCTGCTCTGTACCTTCGCCCCGCAAAGGACAGCAATCTGCCTGGTGACTGTACTCAGAAACGAGACGAGAGGGGCTGGAGTCATGGCTCAGAGGTTAAGGCACTTGCCTGCAAAGCCTAATGACCTGGGTTCAACTCCCCAGTCCCCACTTAAGAGCCAGAAGCACAAGGCGACGGAGCATGCACCTGGAGTTAGTTTGCAGCAGCTGGAGGCCCTGGTGCGCCCATTCAATTGGAGGCAGAGGTAGGAGGATCCCCGTGAGTTCTAGGCCACCCGGAGAACACAGAGTGAATTCTAGTTCAGCCTGAGCTAGAGTGAAACCCTACCTGGAAAATCCAAAAATAAATAACTAAAAGTAAAATAATAAATTTTTATATATATATATATATATATATATATATATATATATATATATATATATATAATGCCCAGGAGAGCCGGGCGTGGTGGTGCACATCTTTATTCCCAGCACTTGGGAGGCAGAGGTAGGATTGCAGAGAGTTTCAGGCCATTCTGAGACTGCATAGTGAATTCCAGGTCAGCTGGAGCTAGAGTGAGACCCTGCCTCGAAAAGCAAGCAAGCAAGCAAGCAAACACAAAGGCCTGGAGAGATGGCTTAACAGTTAAGGCGTTTGCCTGCAAATTCTGAGGACCCTGGTTTGATTCCCCAGACCCACGCAAAAGCCAGATGCACAAGGTGCCACATGCATCTGGAGTTTATTTGCAGTGGCTAGAGGCACTGGCACGCCTATTCTCTCTCTCTTGCTCTCTACATATATATATATATATTTAACCTACTCTATCTCTCATATAAATAACTTAAAAAAAAAAAACTGGAAAAGAAAGTCTGATTCCGCCCTTCGCAAACTATCATCGCCCTCACGTTCCTAGGGCACGCTGGGAAATGTAGTCTTGCACACTCTGTAGAAATCACCTCCGGGTTAAAAAGGACTTTGGGTGCGGCTGCAAGTCTCTTCCTCCAGTTGGGTGTTGAATTTCCCCGGCTACCCGAAACATGTGTTTTTTTTTTTTTTCCCTGGGTTCCGGTTGTTGACAGTGGGGGTGGGGTAGGGGGTGGAGGCCACTTCTTCCCCCCCCTTTTTTTCTTCATAGGAGCGTCTGCGCATGCGCTCTCCTCCCCATCAGCGAACTACTGGGTTAAGTCCCGGGACTACATTTCCCAGAAGGCATCGCGCGTGTGGGCGGGACCTACCCGTCCTAGGGAGGGGCGGGGCGCGGCGTTAGTCTGGGGCGCTGAGCCTGCTGATCGTTTCTATTTTTTTTTTTTCCCCTTTTTCTTTTATTTAACCCCAAACTAGTGTGTCGGCGGACAGGGTGCACGTGCCAGCTCCGGAAGGGTCCCCTGGGAAAGCGAGGTCTCGGCTTGTCCATTTCCCTCCCCCCCCACCCTCTCTCTGACCTCAGCTTGGGGAGTTTGGGACTGTCAAGGTCCACCTCCCACTTTGCTTCCAAGGTTCAAGACCCCGGTGCAACCCACGTAGCGCTCGGAGGTCCGGCCGGGCCTGCTTGACCCAGGAGGATCTGTACCAGCAGGTCAGTGGCCAGCATGTGCGAAGGCTCCTCGAAGCCGATGGTCATTAGTTGCTGGTAGTCCCCAGGCGGCTGTGGGCACAGGATCCTGTGTGTGGGGAGGGGGCGGTTAGCAAGCGGGCAGGCAGGGACTGCAGCGACTCCTGGGGAGCCCCTCCTCCCCCTCTCGAGAGACTTTTTGGGAGCTGCTTTGTTTCAGCGGGGGGGGGGGGGAGCGGGGAGTGACCCCTCCCCCAGGCAAAGTTATTTCCTGGTTGTTGGGAGGTTGAGTAACCGGCCAATCACTCTACTAGGTGTGTCCTAGGGTAGATAGCTAACCCTCCCTGACCACCGGTTGTTTTTTTTGTTTGTTTGTTTAGTTTTTCGAGGTAGGGTCTCACTGTAGCCCAGGCTGACCTGGAATTCACTATGGAGCCTCAGGGTGGCCTCGAACTCACAGAGATACTCCTACCTCTGCCTCCCGTGTGCTGGGATTAAAGGCTGTGCCACCACTCCAGGCATTTTTTTTGTTGTTTTTTTGTTAGAATCCAGCCAGTGGAATAGACCTTCAAGGGCTGTTATCCGTGGTCTGCACCAAGCACTTTTCAGGGCACAATAAAATGTGACGGGTACTTGGAAGGGGAAGCCAAGGTTGGGGGAGGTCCACAGTCTGGGGTTATGGCCCTTCCCCCATAGCTCCAGCCCACCTTGCCATTTCTCCCTGGCTCCTACCATGAGTAAAGGTCATCCTCCGCTGGCCCTAGGGGCACCCACCGGCCGATGGACCACAGCTTCTGGATCTGCGGGCACGCGTTGGCTGGACCCTGATTGGCATCCTCCCATGTGTCTCGATAGCACAAGAAATAGCTGGGAGGGGAAAGGGCAGCAGTGGTGGATTCCCAGCGCCCAGCTTCTCTGCTCAGCTCATGCTCAGAAGCAGGAATGTGACTGGACGCTAAGGACTTCACTCCCTGGGGGCTTTTGAAGTTTTTTTTCTTCTTCTTCTTTAGGGTAGGGTTTCCACTCTAGCCCAGGCTGACCTGGAATTCACTGTGTAGTCACTGCCTCCTGAGCGAGTGCAGGGATTAAAAGGCGTGTGCCACCACACCTGGCAAATAGGCTTCACAGACTTAACTGCTAAGCTATCTCTCCAGCCCTTGATTATTTATTTATTTTCGTTTTTTTTTTTTTTCCAAGGTAGGCTCTCACTCGAGTCCAGGCTGTCCTGGAATTCACTATGTGGTCTCAGGGTGGCCTTGAATTTACAATGATACGCCTACCTCTGCCTTCCAAGTGCTGGGATTAAAGGTGTGCACCACCGCACCTGGCTTGGATTTTTTTCTTTTTTTCTTTTTTTTCAGGTAGGGTCTCACTCTAGCTCAGGATGACCTGGAATTCACTATGTACTCTCAGGGAGCCTTGAATTTACTACAATGATCCTCCTACTTCTTCCTTTTAAATGCTGGGATTAAAATCATGCACCACCACACCTGGCTTGGATTTTTTTTTTTTTTTTTTTCGAGGGAGGGTCTCCCTCTAGCTCAGGCTGACCTGGAATTCACTATGTGGTCTCAAGGTGGTTTCAGATTTACAGCGATCCTCCTAACTCTGCCTCCCAAATGCTGGGATTAAAGGCCTCCAACCCGGCAGCATTGAAGCCTATTGTTTTGATGGGAGGGTGGAGTTAAGATTAAATAAAGGTTGTGGGTGGACCTCCATTGTACAGAGCCTAACGCTGCACGTGCAGGGCCTTGGGTCCTCACCCAGCAAAGCAAATGTTCCTGCCTCGCTTTTCACGCCCTGCTGGGTGGTTTACAGGCGTGTGTGGTCACCCAGCGTGGGAAAGGGGACGGTCCGATTCTGCTGGGGGCACTTACTAATCCACGTGGGACTCTTTCCCCTGGCCGGCAGCTTCTGGAGTGGTCTCCAGGTTCCAGCGTATCTTCTTGTAGAGGTATCGGGGGAACCGGCCAGCAGTGTAGGCAGCTGGGGTGCAGTATCTGAAGATGGACACTTCATGGGAAGGGCTGATGGAGAACCTCCCGCAGAAGAAACAGGAAATGCTGGCAGGACATGGGACGGTAGAAGGAAGGTGAGCTGTGGGGGGAGGGGCGGGGGAAAAGGCCCTGACTTCAGTCACCCGCACAGCACCCCGTCTTCTACCGTCTTACCTCAGGGGATCCGTCTCGTCCAGGTCCACGAACCCAAAGGAGGCGTACATGAGGACCAGCTGCTCCAGACGCAGGGTCAGCTGCTGGGAGATGTCCAGTAGCTGCGTGGATGGGGGCAGCAGGACATCAGTGAGCCAGCCTTGAGGCCACCCTTCCCGCCTCCCCCCCCCAACCACACACACACCAGGGCTGTGGTTGGTAAGGGCCTCGGGTAGCTGCTGCACGTACCCCCTTTCGGACCAGCTCCTGCAGGGTGCCATAGATGGGGGGCACGCTCCTTGCCGCAGCTTCCAGGTACAGGAAGTAGGGCTCGCACATCTTTAAGAAGGTGGGCATGGCCCTTGCCAGCTGCTCCTTGTGCACCTGGTCCCAGCTGAAAGCAGAAGAGGGCGTGAACCTGGGATCCTCATGACCCTGCCTCCGCCCCATTCTTACCCTCTACCACCTGGATCCTAACCCCTTGGCCTAACCCCTGTTACAAAAAAAAATAGAAATAGAAAACAAACAAACAAACAAACAAACAAAAATATATATATATAGAAAAAAAATATGGCTTAGTGGTTAAGGTGTTTGCCTGCGAAGCCAAAAGACCCAGATTCAATTTCCCAGGACCCACGTAAGCCAGATGCACAAGGGGCACGTGCGTCTGGGAGTTCGTTTGCAGTGACTTAGAGGCCCTGGCGTGCCCATTCTGTATCTGTCTCTCTGCTTGCAAATAAACAAATAAAATTAAATAATACAAAAGAAATCCCTGAGTGGTGTACTAGCGTGTAGCTCAGTGATAACACTCACAGTGTAGCAAGGCCCTGGGTTCCTTCCCCAGCCCTGCCTAATAAGTAAATCAAAGAGGCACAGAGGATGTACCTCAGTTGGTAAGCGTGGGTTTGCTTCGCATGCATGAAGCCCTGGGTCCCATCATCCCCAGTGCCACATCAACCACGTATGGTGGGACATGTCTGTAATCCCCAGCACTTGGCAGGTGGAGACAGGAGGTTCAAACGTTCATCCTCAGGATCACTGTGAGTTCGAGGCCACCCTGAGACTACATAGGGAATTCCAGGTCTGCCTGGACTAGAGTGAAACTCTACCTGGGTGTGTGTGTGGGGGAGGTTCATCCTCAGTTATATAGTGAGTGACTCTATGAGAACCTGTCTAAGAAGAAAACCAGATAAGATGTTCCCTCTCACCCAGTGCCTTCCAGGTCCACCTGCATCGAAGCCATTTGGAGCACGTGACAATGAAGCTCACGAGCCTGAATTTAAGCAAGTGAAATTTGAAAACCTGGGCTAGAGCGAGACCCTACTTTGAAAACCCAAAATAAATAAGTTTATAAATAAAATAAAACCAGTGAGAAAGATTCCTGTGCCCTTACACCTTCGGTCCTCCTGGAACCTGGATCCCTCATCAGTTGGCTTCATTACTGCCTCTGGCTCCTAGAGTTTGCGACCTTTTTTGGGGGGGGAGCATGGGGGTGGAAGAAAGGGCCTCGTTGTAGCTTAGATTGACCTGGAATTCACTATGTAGTCTCAGACTGGCCTTGAACTCACAGCGATCATCCTACCTCTGCCTTCCCGAGTGCTGGGATTAAAGGCGTGCGCCACCACACCCTACAGTTTGTGACTTTGGTGTCTGCCTCAGTGTTCATGGTGGGAGGAGGAGAAGGTGAGCCCGGGACCCCATTCCAGGATCACCTGTACAGCAAGTAGCTTTGGAAGTCATCTGCTTTCTTGAGCAGGTAGCGGAGCTGCTCGGTGATGGGACTAAACATTGCGTCCAGTGACAGGCGAGCTGGGGATGGTCCGGGCTCCTCCGCAGCGGGCGTCTGGGCAGCGGTGGCGGCTGCAGGTGCCTTCAGCATCTGTTGCGCCTGACCTTCCTCGGGCTCGGGCTCCCCGGGAGCCTCCGGTCGGCCAGGGGAGGATGAGGACCACTTGGCCTGTGCGCAGGGCTGCTCCCTGGGTTCCACGTCGTCCTCCTCCATGGGAGGCGTCTCTCCAGGACCCAGGGACAGTGGCCCTGGAAACCAAGGCTCCGCAGCCATCCCAAAGGGGCCGACGTTGAGACCCGCGGCTTCTTTTAAGCCTCTGCTGCTGCTGGCGTTGGGGTGGAGAGGGTCAAGCCCGCCCCCCAGGAGGCCAGAAAAGCTGGTGGTTTGCCGGAGCGCGGCGCGCAGCCTCCGGGACTCGCCCCTACCTCGACCTCTCAGGGCTCCGCCGGGTTCGTCTCATTTGAATGTCAACACTCGGGCCGCCTGCCGGGTGCAGCGCACACGCGGGGAGCCCCCTCCCCCCGCGCGCACACAAACACACACGGGACCCCCCCCCTCCCCCGCGCACGCGCCCCTGCGCGCTCCAGGCACCTGGCACGCGGGAGGAGCGACCAGCCCAGCGGAGGGGCAGAGATCAGGCCCCACTCAGATGCCTGTATCTATCCTGGGAAGAGGAGGGGCAGGGTGTGCAAGTTGCCACTAAAGTGCCTTTTTCCTCTCGCGGATGGTCGGCTAGGGAGGTGGGGAATCCCTGACATAAGCGCAAGCTGGGGAAAAGACACAGTTGCAGGATAGGCGGCTAACCCTCCTGCGAGCCCACGCCCTCCGTTCTCCATTGAGGCACGTGGACTTATTAGAACTTTACAAGTGGCAATTTCTCCTACCAAGGATGGAGAGTCTGGAAGGGATAGCTTTGAAGGCAGGGAGGATGGCGAGACCCTTGGCCCCCAGAGCACACCTGGGGGGCGGGGAGGGGGGAAGAGGAGGCTGACCCTTGTAGATCGAATTCTTTGCCACAAGCCAAGCTGACAGTATGCGGTTATGACTCAAGCCAAGTACATTCATTCTAAGGCCTGGAGTCAAGCAAGGCAGCAGGTTGAAGTCACCACACTGAGGGACTGAGCATCCTGGCTGCCTCGTCGATGAAGGTGTTTTTTTTTCCCCCCCAGGGAGGGTCTCTCTCTGGCCCAGGCCGACCTCGAACTCACGGTGCTCCTCCTACCTGTGGCTCCTAAGTGCTGGGATGAAAGGTGTGCTTCACCCCACCTGGCTTAAAGTGAGTTTTCATGAGCTCTTTGTTTTATGGGGCTGCAGAGAAGACAAGCAATATGGTCACCAAGTGTGGAGTTCTAACTGTTCAGTCACTTTAAAGTAGGTGGTCTGGGGAGGTAACAGGACAAAGCAATGCTCCCCTTGAGGTCGCTTTTTTTTTTTTTTTTTTTTTTTTTTGCTTTTCTTTTCGATAGGGATCCATGGAGCCCACGCTGCCTCGCCAGGATGGCAGAAACCACCACATTCAGCTGCAGGACATTAAAGACACCGCAACCGCGCCCCAGTTCCTGACCTAGGAGCAATGGCTGCAGACTTGACAGAGGCAGCCCAGGCACTTTCTTCTCCAAATCCAAACTATTCTGCCCTAAACTTGAGCTCTCTGTAGGAGGGCTCAACGACCCCTTCCCCTTCCATTCATAAAATGAACTCTGGTTTTGTTTTTTTTTTCTCTGTTCCTTTTTTTTTTAAATTTTATTTAAAAAACCTTCGGTGCAATATTAAAAAGCAATACAGCCAGCTGGAGCGACGATTGACAGACAGAAAGAAAGGGGGGGGAGGACCCAGGGACCCCCGCCCCAACCCCAGCTGTTCCCCAGGGGCTGGGTGGGAGAATGTGGATGGTGGAGAGACAAGACCACCCACCAGGATGAACAGGCAGAACAAAACATTTATATATAAGATACATCTGGCTGAACTGAAGAGGGTCTGGGGGCAACAGGAAGCGCCCCTGTTTATTTTTCAAAAAAAAAAAAAAAGGGTCCTGGCCTGGGGAGGAAGGCTGGCCTTGTGGGGTGAATGTGCAGGTCAAGTTCCACCCCATATTCCACTCCTCCTGTGGAGAAGGGGTGTGTTAAAGGGCGGCAGGATTGTGAGACAAAGAGGAGACATGAGCCAGGAAGGGCGCCCCCCCAATCCTTGGAGTCTCTTAGGAGGGTTGAGGGTGTTTCCACCCCCAGCTCCTGGACTTAGGGGAGACATCCTGGGTCAGACTGGGGCTGGGATGGGCAGGGGGCAAAGGGGGCAAGGCTGGACGCTCAGCCTACAAAGCCATCCGCATCGTCATCCTCAAAGTGGCCTTGCTGGAGCACCTTAATGTGGTGCTCGTATATCTTCAGGGCTGGACCCAGGCGGATGGACAGGCCTGTCAGGACATCTGTCCGTTGCATCAGCAACAGAGACTTGCCATCGATTTCCTGGGCGAGACAGAGACAGGGCGCAGGATGAACGCGTTCTGCTCCGAGGATGATGAGGCTCTCTGCGCGCGCTGGGCGGAGGCACGTGCGCGCGCGCTTCCTGGAAGCCCTGGGCTTGGAACTCACCTGTTCTTGGAAAGCAGTGGCCTGCTCTGGGAAGCCCGCCTCAGTGAAGTACTCCACCACGTCCATGACGGTCCACTCCACTGGGTCAGCTGGCTTCTCTTTGCGCCCAGGGCTGTTACCCAAATGCAACGCAACAGTTAGCAAGTTTGTGACCAGACCTGGGTGCCACCCCACCCCACCCCACCCCACGTCGCTGATGCCTCAACTTACGGACAGCCAAAGGGGGTCCCATCGGTCCCAGGTAGGGCTGGTTTTCCTGGAGGTAAAGGCACAGGACGTGGAGAATCGGGACCAGCGGCAACAGAGGCTGGGAAAGAAGAAACAAGCGGTGGCAATGTCTCTCCTTACCGTGGGTCGGAGCTCCCCACTGGGGTCACCCCCCCAATCCTGGAGTATCCTTACCTGAACCCCCTTCTTTACTCATGGCCGCCAAAGAGAACACCTGGCGGGTGCCACTGCCGGGCGCTGGCCCCCGCCCTTCATCCTGGCCCTGGTGAGGTCCGCAGGGCGACCACTCTTTGACCCTCTCCTTGGCACTTTGAGGACCCCTCTCGCCATTAAGCTGGTGGTGCTGGGCACCTGCAGGACGGTCACTCTCAGGCACTTCCGAGCCCTCTGACACATCGTCCTCATCATCTTCGTCGTCTTCGTCATCATCTTCCTCTTCTTTCTCAGGCACCCGCTCTTCTCCACCTCTCTGGGGCCAGAGAGACAAGCAGGCAAGGTTAGGAGATCTTCAAATCCCGCACCCTGATCCTGGGATCCCGCATGGAACCGGGTGCCCGATGCCACCTTTAACAACAACACAGAGTAACTTTTACGTATCAACTCCGTGCCAGGCTCTGGGGCGAACAGAAAACCTCGACAACCCCAAAAAAGAAGAAAAAAATTTGGAGGAAAAAAAAAAAAAACTAAACTCGCTCAACAACCCCAAGGGGTCGCTACTGTCATTAAAGCCGCCTTTACAGCCTAGGAAACTGAGGCTCGGGCACACCGGAGTCACTTGGCCAAGGTCACCAACGCGCGGAGTCCGCAGGGATCGCGCGCGCGAAGCACACCCTCCCCACAGCTCTGGCCACCCAAGCTCCTCCTGGGACTCTCTCGGTCGCCGCCAGTAACTTCTCGCCCGCACCTGCCCGACGAGCGGCGCCCCTGCTCCCCGGGCGCGCTCACCTTGCTCCGCGACGCGCGGGCGCTGGCGGCTGGAGGCGCCCGTCCGGGCCTGTCCCCGCGGGGCAGCGCAAGCGCTCCGAGGCGGGTGCGCTCCAGGCGGCCTCGCGCCGCCGCCGCCTCCTCTTCCAGCAAACCCTGCACGCGGCCGCGGGTGAGGCGGCCGCCGGCTCCGCCGCTACCCCCGAGGTAGCGCACGACTTCCCGCAGGCTCACGGGCCGCGCCGGGCCGCCGGCCCGCGCCGCGCCCCCCTCCGGCGGCGGCGGCTGTGGCTGCGGCGGCGGCGGCGGCTGTGGCTGCTGCTGCTGTGGCGGCGCCGGCGGCTGTGACGGCGGCGGAGGCAGCGGCGGCTCCCGGGCGGCGACGGCAGGAGGGGGGGCGCGGCGCGGGCCGGCCGGAGGAGCCACCGCCGGGGGAACGGCGGGCGCGGGCGGCGGCGCGGTCAGGGGCGCGGCCCGTTGCGCGCGGGGCCCCGGCGGCGGCGGCGGAGGTGGCGGCGGCGGCGGCGCGGGGCCGGGCGAGGGGGGCGCTGTGGCGGCGGTGGCCGCGCGGGGCGCCCGGGCCGGGGCGGCGGCGACGGGCGCGGGCGGTGGTGGCGGCGGCGGCGGCGGCGGCGGGGCGGGCGTGGGCGGCGGCGCGGCACTGGCGGCGGCGGGGCCCCCGCGGGGGGGCGCGCGGCGGAGCCGGCGGGGTGGCTCCGCGCCGGGGCGGCTGGACGCGCGCCGCGTTGCGGTACGAGATGCTCCCCTTGTAGCTGACCCGGAGCACGGCGCGCTGCTGGATCAGTTTCTCGAGCTCGGCGCGCGTGCGCTCCGGCTCCGGGCCGTGCCGCCGCCGCACCATCCGGCAGATGCGCTCCAGGTCCGGCCGCGCCTTGCGCGAGCGCAGCGAGTCGATGGTGTCCAGAATCCACTCTTGATAGTGCGGGGAAGCGGCGGACGAGGAAGCGGCGGCCGCCGTGGTGGCGGCCGCCGCCGTCTCCGGCGGGGGTAGGGCCGGGGGCCCCGCCATGCCTCCCGCCCGGCCCGGCTGCACCGTGCGCGCTGCCTCCCCTCCCAGCGCGGCGCCCCCTCCCCGGCTCCCCTCCCTCCGCCGCTGCCCGCCTCCTCCGCCTCTCTCTCTCTCTCTCTCTCTCTCTCCCCCCCCCCGGGGGGCGCAGCGCCTCGGCGGAGCGGCGGCGGCGCTGCTGTTTCTTTGCAAAAAAAAAAAAAAAAAAAAAAAAAAAGAGAGCGCGCGCGAGCGAGCGAGAGAGAGGGAAAAAAAAACAGTGAGAGAAAGAAAAGAGAAAAAAAAAATGCACACACTCACTCACTCGCTCGCACGCACGCACGCACGCACACACACACACACACACACACACACACACAGACCCGCTTCTGCTGGGCGCGCGCGGGGCCGGGGATGCGAGGAGGGAGGAGGGGAGCGCGGCGCGGCCCCTCCCCGCCGCCGCCGCCGCCGCCGCCGCCGCACGCGCGCCCTGCGCCCGGGACACTCCGGCCCCCCTTCCTTCCCTCCTCCTCCCCCCCCAACCCCGCCGCCCGCCTTCCTCCCTCCGTCCCTCCCTCCCTCCCACCCCCACGCGCCTGCTTTTAAGGTGGAGCCCCGGGGGCCCCCCCACCCGCCCGCCCCTCTTTTTTTTTTTTTTTTTTTTTTTTTAAATACCCTGCGCTCTCTCTGGGTCTCTCTCTCTCAGCCCCCCCCCACCCCCCCAGTACCTACCCACCCACCCACCCCTTACAACTCCCGCGCGCGCTTTTTAAGGAGGCGCCGCGGAGTTGGCGCCGGGGCGGGGGCGGGGGAGCGCGGCGGGCGGGGGAGGGGGAGGGGAGGCCGGGGGGAGGGGAGGGGAGGGGAGAGGGGGCGGGCAGGGGCGGGCGGGCGGTGCTCGGCCGCCCTCCAGCCATTGGGCGCGGGACCCAGACGTCCCCGGCGCCCAACCCCTCCCCTCCCCCCCCATCTCTCCACGCCTCCCCCAAGCGCGCTCGGCTCTCGGGACCGCACTTACCGGGAACTCGCCGCCCCGCAGAGGCCGGGGCCGCCGCGCTCCCGAAGCGCTGCTGGGCTTGGGGGTGGGTGGGTGGGTGGGGAGGGAGGAGACCCTCCGGCCGCCGTGGCCCTGCGCCCCTACCACGCCGACGGTGCCCGGTGGCGGGCGCGCAGGGTTCCCCTCCCCGGGTACCCTCCTCCTCCTCCTCTCCCCCCCTCCCTTGCCAGGACCGCCCCCGCTGCGCTCGGCCTGCCCGGCGCGCCGGCCCGGCGTCTCCCTAAAGCGCCCTCAAGTCCCGAGCTGGACGAAGAAGAGCGGGGGTGCGGGGGGGGGCGACGGCGCGCTGAAGATCTGGGGGATCCCCGAAGTCGGGGTCAGAGGGCAGTTTTGGCACCCCCTTGCTTTCCCTGGCGGGGCGGGGGTGAAGTAGCGGTGGAATTCCAGTTCAACCCGGTTCTCATAGGACACCCGCAAGTCCCCAAAATCCCTCGGCCCGGGATCCGATGACCCGGGACTTTGAGGTCCGAAGAAATTTCCCCTGGCAACCTCCTGGGAGAGGGGTGTGCGTGGATGACCGAAGTCGGGAACACGAGCAACACTTTTTTTTTTAAACAAAACTTTATTGGTAATAGTTTTCAAATATGTTTACAACAGCACACTGTTCAAGAGGAAGTCTCGTCCTTCGCAGCACACAGGTTGAATGGCCCCCTTGCGTCCACCCGGGGCCCCACCCCAGGCCCGAGAGCTCCTGGGGGGGGGGGCGGGAGAAGTTACAGGAGGGACAAACGCCGGGACGGACGGAGGGGGGCGGTTCCCCAGGGGCTCCCCACCTTTCTGTAAAGTGGAAAACGCACAGATCAGACCCGGTGGGGGTTGCGGCGGGAGCAGCGCACGGGAAGAGGTGATGGACGGCTGACGACTAAGCTAGAAGAGAGGCGCCCCAGCGGCTGGGTGGACGGCGGGCAGCCCCGGCCCCCTGGCAACCCGACCTTGGCCTTGAACTCTGGGGCCCATGGGGTGGGGCGACTTCGCCGCTTTCATCCTCTGTAGGTTAGCCTTCCCAGCTGAGCTGAGAGGGACATTACAATCTAGCTGAGAATAAAATTAAGGAGTTGGCGCGGGGGGGGGGGGGAGTCCGCTGGGAGGAGAGACGCTGAGCTTGGGGCTCCCCCTCTTGTCTTTTGGGGGTCGAATTCCTCTTTGGCAGGGAAGAGGGGCAGCTGCTGTGTCTGGCTCCCATAGCCCTAGGGTGGAGGAGGAGAGCGAGGGAGGGGTGTCCGAGGGGAGGGGGGCTGGGACACCATAGGGTTGGCACAGGACCCCTGGGAAAGGGGTCCCTTCGGGAGGGAGGCTAGCAGCTCAGGGCCGGGGGTTCAAGCCCCAGTTCCTTCCTTTAAGTCAGTCTGCTTCCCAGCCTGGTCAGAATGGGTTTGGGAGAGTGACAAGGGTCCAGGGTAGAGTCAGGAGGGAGGCACTGGTGGAACTTAAATAAAATTTAACAACAAGGAAAAAAAAAAAAAAAGTCCTAGCGAGCAGCCCTCTGTGGACGTCACTAAAACCCACCTTCCCAGGCAGGAGGGCAAGAGGAAGGCTGGCTTTCAGTCCCCACACCCTTAGTGCCCAGGTGGGGTGGGGGACTAGGGGATGCAGACCCCTCCCCCACTTTCCTCGCCCTGTCCCTGCATACACCAGCAAGACTGGGTCTAACTGGAGCAAGAAATTCATTTAAGATAGGCCGAGAAGTGGGTGCGGGTGGTACGTGGTGGGGGGAGAGGCAGGAAGGCCAAGGGAGTGGGAGTAGCTGTTTTTTGTTGTTTTTTTTTTTAGTTTCTTCCCAATACCTAGGCTTCCTGCTCCCCAACCCTGGGTCGCGGGGTGGGGGGTGAAGTTAGATGCAAGGAACTCTGGGGCCCTCTGGCTGTTCAGTCCAACCCTCCCACCCCCCACCGAAAGAAAAAAAACAGAGAGAGAGAAAAAGAAAAAGAAAGAAAACCCATGGGGAGGGCACAGGCACGCCCCTAAAACTCGGTGAACTCCTTGCCGCACTTCTCATTGACGGACACCCGGATTTCTTCCTCCTCGTAGTCGTCAAAGTTACTCGTGTCCCCGGGGCCTTTAAACTTTGGTATGAAGGGAGCTTCCACCTGGAGAGGGAGGCATGGACGACCACCGAGCTCAACAGCCGACCTCATGCCATGGCCATTGCCTTAAAGCGAAGGGCCTAACGCTCTGCCCCAGGCCTGGGCTCAGCACTGGGGTATATATAGACCCTTGACCGAAGGCTGGCCAGCTCAGCAAAGGACCAGGGAAAACTTATGCCAGTAAAAACCTCACGACCCCAGCGGTTCCGAACGGTCCGCTGTAAGCTAATCCTGAGCTTGTGGGCAATTCACTGGACCCTCTCCCCGACTCCGGGCCTCCCCGAGCCCCTGGGCATGCCGAGGAGGAGGAGGGGGATGCCCACCTTCCTCTGGTAGATGGCGATCCAGTCGGTCGTGGTGAACCACTTGTGGTTCTTGATGTCATTGACCCCGTTCTTGAGGTTCCCGAAGCGCTTGGTGAGGTCCACCTGCAGGAGGTTCCGCAGCAGGTCCTTCAAGTCAGAGCTGAAGTGGGATGGGAACCGCACCTGCAGAGGTGGCAATGTACAGTGGGGCGCTGCACCCCGACTTCAGGACCCAGAATCCCGTCTCTTGTTTCCTTTCTGATACAACCATCCTAGGGTGGTCTCCAAGCCTCCCGAGTGTTGGGATCATGGGGTGTGGTCACCACATGAAGCTAAACGCTGCCTCCCCAATCCAGTGGTACTAATGGGGAAGAGGGGGGGTGATGACCATCACCAGAATCCATGTTGAGGTTTGCTGGGGGCTGGATGGATGGCTTAGCGGTTAAGGCGCTTGCCTGTGAAGCCAAAGGACCCCAGTTCGATTCCTCAAATCCCACATAAGCCAGATGTCAAGGTGGTGCATGCGTCTGGAGTTCATTTACAGTCGAGTCCATTTGCAGTGGCTAGAGGCCCTGGTGCACCCAGGTGCAGTTTCCTGTGTAGCTGAAGGATCCAGCTTTGATTCCCCAGGACCCACGTGAGCCAGCTACACAAAAGTTCTGTAGGTCAAGGCGTCTGGAGTTCGTTGGCAGTGGCTGGAGGCCCTGGTGTGCCCATTCTCTCTCTCTCAAATAAATATTAGAAATAAATAAGATTTTAAAAAAGACTTGCTGGGCTGGGCATGCAGCTCTAAGGTCAATTGCTTGCCTATGGCACGTAGGACGCTCTGGCTTTGACCCCAGCACAACAACCAAGCTGGCAACTGCTTCTTGGCCAATTCTGCTCAACACAAGCCCTAGGATGGTTGCTCCCCTCTTGGTGATGTGGAAACGGGCTCAGGAAATGGGCCCAGGGGGCACAGTAGGATGGAGTGATTCTGGTTTAGGACTCAACTCAGCTGTAGCTTATTTTACTATCATTTTTTTTTTTTTTTAGTTTTTTGAGGTAGGGTCTCGCTGTAGCCCAGGCTGACCTGGAATTCACTCTGTAGTTTCAGGGTGGCCTTGAACTCATGGCGATCCTACCTCTGCCTCTTGAGAGCTGGGATTAAAGGCGTGTGCCACCATTGAGGTCTGGGGGCCTCAGAAACACTGATGCTTAGGAACAAGGCTTGATTCCTTTACTCTGTGCATGGAGTTCTCTTCTGTTCCTTAAGACCAGCACTATTTTTACAAGACACCCTTGAGCCCCCTTACTGTGTTTATAGCCATAAGAACTGGCTTCCACAAGCCAGGTGTAGAGGCCCACATCTGAGCACTCAGGAAGCTGAGGCAGGAGGACTGACGGGTCCAGGCTGCCATGGGCTACACAGGAAGTCCTCTCAAAAAAGTGAGGGAGCTGGGTGTGGTGGCACACGCCTTTATTCCTAGCGCTTGGGAGGCAGAGGTAGGATGGCTGTGAGTTCGAGGCCACCCTGGGCTACAGTGAGACCCTACCTCAGAAAAAAAAAAACAAAAAAACAGTGAGGGAGCTGGGCCTGGTGGTGCACGTCTTTAATCCCAGTACTTGGTAGGCAGAGGTAGGAGGATTGCTGTGAGTTCAAGGACAGCCTGGGCTAGAGCGAGACCCTGCTTTGAAAAACCACACACACATATGAGAGAAAGTGCTGGGCGTGGTGGCGTATGCCTTTAATCCCAGCATTCGGGACACAGAGATAGGAGGATCACCATGAGTTTGAGGCACCCTAAGACTACATAGTGAATTCCAGGTCAGTCAAGGCTAGAGTGGGACCCTACCTTGAGGAACAAACATAATAAAATAAAAGAAAGAAAGAAAAAAAAAGTGAGGGAAGGGCTAGAGATGGCTCAGTGCTTAAGGTGCTTGCTAACAAAGGCTGCTGGCTGGGATTTGATTCCAGCGCCCTCATGGGCCATATGCGCAAGGTGAGGCATGGGTCAGGAATTCATCTGCAGTAGTTGAGGCTCAACCATTCATTCTCCTTGTCTGCCTTTTTCTGTCTCATAAACAAATATTTTATTTATGTATCTTACTTAAAAATATTCTCTCACTTAAAAAAAAAAAAAAAAACCTTAAGAGATGGCTAAGTGGTTAAGGTGCTTTTCTGCAAAGCCTAACAACCAGGGTTCAATTCCCCAGTACACATGTAAAGGTAGATGCATGAAGTGCTGCATGCACCTGGTTTATTTGTAGTAGTTATGACTTTGGTGTCTCCACTCATGCACACTAGCTCGCTCGCTCTCTCCTTGCAAATATCTATATATCTATATCGATATATATATATATGTGTGTGTATTATATACACACACACACTTTTTTTAAGTGAGCTAGGGCCAAGCAATGGTAGTGAACGCCTTTAGTCCCAGCACTGGGTAGGCATCTGGAGGGTCACCATGAGTTTAAGGCCACCCTGAGACTACATAGTGAATTCCAGGTCAGCCTGGGCTAGAGCGAGACCCTACCTTGAAAAAACAAAAATAAAAGAAAATTTAAAAAAATAAAAGAAAAAGTGAGCTGGCAGGTGGCAGTGACCTCGGAGTGACTCAGAAGGCATCATGGTGCTGGAAAGAAGTGACAGGAATGCTCAGCACTGCAATATCTCTATCACACCTTCCAAGGCTCAGGGTCCATTGTGGAAGAGGTGGCGGAAAGAATGTAAGAGCCAAAGGAAGGCTAGGACTCCTTACAACGTGTTCCTCCAGACACAAAAAGGACTGGACATCCATGACCTCACAGCGCCTGACACTACCTACACAAGACCATCATAAGAGGAGAAAAAGATGATCACATCAAAATAAAGGAGAGACTGATTGAGAGGGGGAGGGGATATGATGGTGAATGGAAGTTCAAAGGGGAAAGTGTGGGGAGGGAGGGAATCACCAGGGGATATTGTTTACAATCATGGAAGTTGTTAATAAAAAATAAGCTAATTATAAAAAAAAAGAGGTGTGAGTCGAAGGAGGTTCTGAGGCCCTGGGTGCTTCTCCTAGGCCAACAGTTACAGCAACAAGGCCTGGTCAGGCCGGAACTCCAGTGATGGCCCCAGGTCCCATGTGCGCTCTTGGAGGGGGCACATTACTGAACATCAAGGGCCCAGAAACATGTGCAGCTAGAGCTACTTCTCCTCGTGAATACTGTATTCCTTTTCCGAAATATGTGGGAAATCAGAGACTTGGGGTCCAGCTCAGTGGCAGAGCTCTTGCCTAACAGGCATGAGGCCCCGTGCTTGATTTCCCAGCACCAAAAAAAAAAAAAGTGCTGCAAATTTAATGTTTGGCAAACTACAGCACCATAATAACATGCTCCAAAGAAAGAAGGAAAAAAAAAGTGAGTTGGGAAGTCAGGTGTAGTGGCGCATGCCTATAATTCCCACTACTTGGGAGGCAGAGGTAGGAGGATCGCTGTGAGTTCCAGGCCACCCTGAGACTACATAGTGAATTCCAAGTCAGCCTGGGCTAGAGTGGGGAAAAAAAAAAAAAAAGTGAGGCTGGAGAGATGGCTTAGCAGTTAAGACACTTGCTTGCAAACACACAGGACCCCAAGTTCAATTCCTTTCTCTCTCTCAAATAAGTAAGTATATATTTTTTAAGGGTGTGGTGGCACATGCCTTTAAGTCCAGCACTCAGTAAAGTGAGGTAGGGGAACCGCAGTCCCACCTCAGCCTGGGCTAGAATGAGACCCTTGCCTCCAGTAAAACACACACACACACCAAAAAACCGAACATCAAGTAGTGGTCCTTGCTGCTGCCTTTGCACTTGCTGTGTGACCTTGGCCAAGGGCTTTGACCTCTCTGGGCCTGTGCCGGAGAGCGGCAGATAGCCCTTGGTTCTGTGTGACAAGATAACACAGAGAAAGGCGGGTGGGAACTGCAGATTGCTACACAAAGAAGTGAATTATGTTTAGCTAGGCATGGCTGGGCAAGCCGGCAATCCCCGCACTTACTTGGAAGGCAGGAGGGTCTTGGGAGTTCAAGGCCAGCCTCAACAACGGGGATTCTGTTCATACTGCCCCAGTGCCTCGTCCAGGGACTCCTTGTGTTTTCTCCCTGGATCTCAACATTAATCACCTCTATTCTTTTCTTTTATTGTGGTTTTTGAAGGCAGGGCCTCACTCTAGCCCAGGCCATACTGGAACTCAGTATGTATTTTCAGGGTGGCCTCGAACTCACGGCGATCCTCCAACCTCTGCCTCCCCAGTGCTGGGATTAAAGGTGTGCGCCACACAGCCCAGCGTTATTTTATTTTACTTTTGAGACGGGGGTCTACATAGTCCCAGCCAATCTTGCTGTGTTAGCTGAGGACAAACGTGACCTTTTGGTCCTCCTACCTCCATTTCATGCAGGGCTGGGAGGGAAGTCAGGGCTTTTGCACATGCTGGGTAAGCATGCTAACAACTGAGCTACGTCCCCAGCAACCACTCCCCCCCCCCCGCCTTTTCATCTTTTGGTTTTTCCAGGTCGGGTCTCAATCTAGCCCGGGCTGACCTGCAATTCACTATGGAGAGTGAGACCGTATATCAAAAAAAAAAAAAAGTTTTTTTTCTTTAATCCCTAGAAAAACAAAAAAATTTTAAATTAATTTGTGTGTGTGTGTGTCTCTTGCACTAGACACTTGGCCACTTTTTGCATATGCCTTTACAAGGATGCTGGGGACTTGAACCCAGGCTGGCAGGCTTTGTAAGAAGCACCTTACTCACTGAGCCACCTTCCGGCCTTTCATGTTTTTTCCAGCTAGGCTCTCCCTCTAGCCCAAACTGACCTGGAATTCACTATGTAGTCTCAGGGTGGACTTAAACTTGCAGCAATCCTCCTACCTCTGCCTCCCGAGTGCTGGGATGAAAGATGTGCACCATTATGCCCAGCTACCATGTTTCTTTTTAAGACAGGATGCTACACTGTAGCAAGCTAACCCTGAATATACAGCAATCCTCCTGCTTCAGTCTCCCAAGTGCTGAGATTACAGTCATGTCCTATTTTTTTTTTTTTTTTTGATTTTTCGAGGTAGGGTCTCACTCTAGCTCAGGTGGACCTTAAATTCACTGTGTAGTCTCAGGGTGGCCTCGAACTCTCAGCAATCCTCCTACCTCTGCCTCCTGAGTGCTGGGATTAAAGGCGTATGTCACCACGCCCAGCATGTCCTTTTTTTTTTTTTAATTTTTTAAAATTTATTTGAGAGAGAAAGAGGCAGAGAGAATAGGCACATCAGGGCCTCTAGCTACTGCAAAGAACGTCAGACACATGCGCCACCTTGTTCATCTGCCTTAGCCTGGAGAATCAAACCTGGGTCTTTAAGCTTTGCAAGCAAGTGCCTTAACAGCTAAGCCATCTCTCCAGCCCTTGTTTTTATGTTTTATTTTAATTTTAAAAATATATTTATTAGCTGGGCGTGGTGGCGCACGCCTTTAATCCCAGCACTCGGGAGGCAGAGGTAGGAGGATTGCCGTGAGTTCGAGGCCACCCTGAGACTCCATAGTGAATTCCAGGTCAGCTTGGGCTGGAGTAAGACCCTACCTCGAAAAACCAAAAAAAAAAAAAAAAAAAAAAAAAATTTATTTATTTGAGAGAGAAAGCGGCAGAAAGAGACAGGCTAGTCCTCTCATCTCCCTGTTGGGGATTCCTGTCTGTCTGTGCTAGGTAATCTGACTGGTGCGTGGCCTGGAGCACATGCTCTGTAAGCACTTCTGCTCCGCAGACCCAGGGGGCTTCTCTCCTGGCGCCCAGACAGGAAAGAGGAGGCCTGAAGGAAGAGAGCAACTGTCTGAGGGCTCACAGCCACCAAGGGGTCAGGGCTGAGACTTGAGGCTGGGCAACACCATCCACAGCTGCGCCACCCATTTCACATGGACGCTGGACTAGGTGGAGACATGGTCCTCCCAGCCTGGTGAGCTGAGGGCACATGCGGGGTCCTCGGAGAGCACCCGAACGCCTCCATCTGCCCTGCGCGGCACCATCTCCGACAAGGTACGTCCCCTTTCTATGCCGGCTTTCTCACTCTGTGACCCGAGGCCTGGCTCATGGTGTGGCAGTCACACCTCACGCTCTGGCCTGGCCCCCTCCCCACCTTTTACCCACAGGGACACTGGTTTGCTCTCCAGCTGTTCTCTTTTGTATATTTACCTTTGGTTTTTTGAGATAGGGTCTCTCGCTAGCCCAGGCTGACCGGGAACTCACTATGTAGTCTCAGGGTGGCCTCGAACTCACAGCTATTCTCTTATTTCTGTCTCCTGAGTGCTGGGATAAAAGGTGTGCGCCACCACGCCTGGCTCCGTTGTTTTAATTATTTTTTTTTTTTTGTGTTGGTTTTCGAGGTAGGGTCTCCCTCTAGCCCAAGCTGACCTGGAATTCACTATGTTGTCTCAGGGTGGCCTCAAACTCACGGTGGTCTTCCTACCTCTGCCTCCGAAGCGCTCGGATTGAAGGCGTGCGCCACCAAGCCGGAGTCCCATTTTTTTCTTTTTTTTTTAAATTTTTGAGGCAGGGTCTCAGCACACCATCTTCCTGTCTCAGCCTCCGCAGGCGTGCACCATCATGCCTAGCTGAGAACCCTTTGCATGTGGAAGGGAAGGGCCGTTGTGCATGCTGAGGACCCTGCATGCTGTGCTGGGCAGGGCTGGGGATCAAACACACGTTCTTTCCTGGGTTGAACCATGTGAAAACCCATGCCCAGGGCCAAAGGAGAGCGCGGGGCCACCGGTCGGGGCAGCATCTGACTCTGCAAGAGGCTTGGGCTGTGGGGTGATCAGTGAGATGACAGGGCTCTGAGGGTTTGCCTCAGGCCTACAGGGTGCTAGCTAAGCTGGCTTAATTAATTTTAATTTTTTTTTTTTTTTAGGAGGGAGAGAGAGAGAATTGGCACATCAGGGCCTCCAGCCACTGCAGGCGAACTCCAGATGAGCGCCCCCTTGTGCACACGTGCGACCTAGCACACTATGCATCACCTTGTGTGTCTGGCTTCTGTGGAATGTGGAGTCGAACATGGGTACTTAGCCTTCACAGGCAAGCGTCTTAACCACTAGGCCAGCTCTCCAGCCCAGAATTTCCAGATTACTCCAACAAGTGGGGCTCAAGGGTGAGTGGGGCCATCAGGCAGAGAAGAATCTTTTTCTTTTCCTGTGGTGTGGGAATGGACAGGTCCTAAACAAGCCTCTGCTGCTCAGCAACTCCCTCCCACAACCCCAGTCTCTCCCTGATGGATTCTAGGCAGGGGCTCTACCACTGAGCCACGCCCCCAGCCCCTCACTGTGGATTCTAGACAGAAGCTCTACCACTGAGCCACGCCCCCAGCCCCTCACTGTGGATTCCAGGCAGGGACTCTACCACTGAACCACGCCCCCAGCCCCTCACTGTGGATTCTAGACAGGAGCTCTACCACTGAGCCACGCCCCCAGCCCCTCACTGTGGATTCTAGACAGGAGCTCTACCCCTGAGCCACGACCCCAGCCCCTCACTGTGGATTCTAGACAGGAGCTCTACCACTGAACCACGCCCCCAGCCCCTCACTGTAGATTCTAGACAGGAGCTCTACTACTGAGCCACGCCCCCAGCCCCTCACTGTGGATTCTAGACAGGGGCTCTACCACTGAGCCATGTCCCCAGCCCCTCACTGTAGATTCTAGACAGGAGCTCTACCACTGAGCCCTGCCCCCAGCCCCTCACTGTGGATTCTAGACAGGGGCTCTACCACTGAGCCATGTCCCCAGCCCCTCACTGTAGATTCTAGACAGGAGCTCTACCACTGAGCCACGCCGCCAGCCCCTCACTGTGGATTCTAGACAGGAGCTCTACCCCTGAGCCACACCCCCAGCCCCTCACTGTGGATTCTAGACAGGGGCTCTACCACTGAGCCATGTCCCCAGCCCCTCACTGTAGATTCTAGACAGGAGCTCTACCACTGAGCCCTGCCCCCAGCCCCTCACTGTGGATTCTAGACAGGAGCTCTACCACTGAGCCACGCCCCCAGCCCCTCACTGTAGATTCTAGACAGGAGCTCTACCACTGAGCCACGCCGCCAGCCCCTCACTGTGGATTCTAGACAGGAGCTCTACCCCTGAGCCACACCCCCAGCCCCTCACTGTGGATTCTAGACAGGAGCTCTACCACTGAGCCATGTCCCCAGCCCCTCACTGTAGATTCTAGACAGGAGCTCTACCACTGAGCCACGCCGCCAGCCCCTCACTGTGGATTCTAGACAGGAGCTCTACCCCTGAGCCACACCCCCAGCCCCTCACTGTGGATTCTAGACAGGATCTACCACTGAGCCACGCCGCCAGCCCCTCACTGTGGATTCTAGACAGGAGCTCTACCCCTGAGCCACACCCCCAGCCCCTCACTGTGGATTCTAGACAGGAGCTCTACCACTGAGCCACGCCCCCAGCCCCTCACTGTAGATTCTAGACAGGGGCTCTACCACTGAGCCACGCTGCCAGCCCCTCACTGTGGATTCTAGGCAGGAGCTCTACCCCTGAGCCACGCCCCCAGCTCCTCACTGTGGATTCTAGGCAGGGGCTCTACCACCGAGCCACGCCCCCAGCCACTCATGGGTAGATTATAGGCCAATGCCCCCCCACTGTGCCCCAGCCCCTTACTAGGGAATTCTAGCGAGGAGCCACACCACGCACCCTTGCCCTTGATCTTTTGACATAAGGTCTTTTCCTCAGGATCCGCAGACTGGCCTGGAAATCTCTACGTGGCCTAGGCCGTCCTTAATCTCAAGATCCTCCTGCTTCAGCGTGCTGCGTGGGTGACGGGCCTGGGCAGTGTGCCCGCCCACTGCACTGGGCCAGTGGGGAAGGGCCAGTGTGACTGCTCCCTCTGGGGCTGAGCTTGGCAGCTGGCCTCACCTTCCCAGAGACGATTTTCTCGTAGATCTGGATGGGCTGGTCGGCGAAGAAGGGCGGGTAGCCAGCAGCCATTTCGTAGATGAGCACCCCGAGAGCCCACCAGTCCACGGCCTTGTTGTAGCCCTAGAGCAGGACGGGGGGCACGAGAAGGCGAGGGAAAGGTGAACAGGGGGTGAGGGCTCAGCAGGCCTCAGGGGACTGGGCGGGCTGGTGAGGTGCCTACTTTGCTCAGGATTATCTCGGGGGCCAGGTACTCAGGGGTCCCACACAAAGTCCAGGTGCGGCCTTTCACACGCTTGGCGAAACCGAAGTCTGTCACCTGTGGGCACAAGAACGGCAGTTGGCAGGCAGGCAGGCAGGCAGGTGGCGTGGCGGTGGGCGGGCCTCTCCCAGGGTGGGCACCTGAATGTAGCCCTGCTGGTCGATGAGGAGGTTTTCCGGCTTCAGGTCCCGGTAGATGAGGTCCAGTGAGTGCAAGTATTCGAAGGTCAGAACGATCTGGGCTGCGTAGAAGCGGGCGTGGGGCTCGCTGGTGGGAAAGCACAGGGCAGAGCGTGCGGGTCAGCGTGGCGGCCACCCCCAGCCTGGCTACTCAAAATGCACAGTTTGACTCCGGACACTGGCATGCACCGGTGGTCCCAGCTCCTTGGGAAGCTGAGGCCGGAGGACTGCCTGGGCTCAGGAATTCAGGGGCAGCCTGGGTAATGTGGAGACCCTGTTTCAAAAGCAAAAACAAGAGCCGGGCGTGGTGGTGCACACCTTTAATCCCAGCACTTGGGAGGCAGAGGTAGGAGGACTGCTGTGAGTTCGAGACCACCATGAGACTACATTGTGAATTCCAGGTCAGCCTGGGCTAGAGACCTTATCTTGAAAAACAAGAGCACGCACGCACACGCATACACACACACAAAACAAAGCCCCCAAAAAACAGGGCTGGAGAGATGGCTTAGCAGTTAAGGTATTTGCTTGCCAAGCCAAAGGACCCAGGTTCAATTCCCCAGGACGCACATAAGCAAGATGCACAAGGTGACACATGTATCTGGAGTTTGTTTGCAGTGGCTGAAGGTCCTAGCACACCCATTCTCTCTCTCTCTTTTTTTTTTTTTTTGGCTTTTCAAGGTAGGGTTGCACTTTGGCTCAGGATGATCTGAGGTGCTTGCCAGCAAAGATTAACGACCCAGGTTCAATTCCCTAGTGCCAGCATGAGCTCGATGGACAAAGTGGTACACACATCCCGAGTTCGTTTGCAGTGTGACCTTTCTATCTCTGCTTGCAAATAAAGTTTTTTTTTTTTGTTTTTTTTTTTTTGAGGCAAGCCCAACAGACTGGCCTTTATTTACTTATTTATTTATTTTTGTTTTTTTTGAGGTAGGGGTAGGGTCTCACTCGAGCTCAGGCTGACCTGGAATTCACTATGTAGTCTCAGGATGGCCTCAAACTCACAGTGATCCTCCTACCTCTGCCTCCTGAATGCTGGTATGAAAGGTGTGTGCCACCACGCCCGGCTGCTTAAAAAGTTTTTTTTTTTTTTTTTGAGGTAGAGTCTCCTCTTAGTCCTGACTGACTTGGAATTCACTGTGTAGTCTCAGGCTGGCCTCGAACTCACTGCAATCCTCCTTGCCTCCCGAGTGCTGGTATGAAAGGTGTGAGCCACCACGCCCGGCTCAAAAAGTTTTTTAATGTGAGAGAAGGACAGCAAGAGTGTGAGAGAGAGAACAAGCAAGCCAGGGCCTACAATCACTGTAACGGAACTCCACATGCTTGCGCCACCTAGTGGGCAAGTGCAACATTGCACTCATGTCACCTTGTGCATCTGGCTTTCGTGGGATCTGGAGAGTCGAATATGGGTCCTTGGCTTCACAGTCAGGCAGTTTAGCGGCTAAGCCATCTCTCCAGCCCAAAACCATTTTAAAAATATATTAGAGCCGGCCATGGTGGCGCACACCTTTAATCCCAGCACTCAAGAGGCAGAGGTAGGAAGACTGCCGAGAGTTCGAGGCCAACCAGAGACTACACAGTGAATTCCAGGTCAGCCTGAGCTAGAGTGAGACCCTACCTCAAAAAACGAAACAAAAAAAAAAAAACCCAAACCGCACAAAACAGTATGTATGTATGTTTGTGTGTGTGTGTGTGTGTGTGTGTATATATATAAAATGTATATATAATAGATATTATATAATGTATATACATCACTTATATATATAATTTATTTATTTACTTGAGAGAAAGAGAGAGAGAGAGAGAATGGGCGCGCCAGGGCCTCTAGCCACTGCAAATGAACTCCAGACGCATGCGCCACTTTGTGCATCTGGCTTACGTGGGTCCTGGAGAGTCAACCTGGGATCCTTTGGCTTTGCAGGCAAGTGCCTTAACTGCTATGACATCTCTCCAGTCCCAGAAGTATTTTTATTTAAATATTTTATTTATTTATTCACTTGAGACAGAGAGGAAGAAGCAGACAGAATGGGTGCGCCAGGGCCCCCAGCCACTGCAAATGAACTCCAGACGCATTGCGTGCGCCCCCTTGTGCATCTGGGTTATGTGGGTCCTGGGGAATTAAACCTGGGTCCTTAGGCTTCACAGGTAAGCACCTTAACCGCTAAGCCATCTCTCCAACCCCAAAAGATTTTTTTGTTTGTTTGTTTTTTCGAGGTAGGGTCTCACTCTGGTCCAGGCTGACCTGGAATTAACTCTGTAGTCTCAGGGTGGCCTTGAACTCACGGAGATCCTCCTACCTCTGCCTCCCGAGTGCTGGGATTAAAGGTGTGCGCCACCATGCCCGGCTTTTTTTTTTTTTTTTTTTTTTTTTGAGGCAAGGTCTCCCTCTAGCCCAGGCTGACCTGGAATTTACTATGCAGTCTCAGGGTGGCCTCGAACTCACAGCAGTCCTCCCACCTCAGCCTCGGGAGTGCTGGGATTAAGGTCGTGTGCCATGACGCCCGGCCCCAAAGTATTTCTAAACTACTACAAAACTCTGCCGGAAGCGTGGGGCCTGGTGGAGCATACTGAGGACGCCAGCACCCTGAGGGTCCGCGGCAGGAGAGCTGCTGCAAGCCTGAGAGCTTGGCCTGGGGTATGCAGCAAGTTCAAGATCAGCCAAGCAGAACCCTGACTCAAGGAAGAAAGAAGCAGGGTGTGGTGGGCGGACGGCTGAGAGTTCGAGGCCAGCCTGAGACTATGTAGGGAATTCCAGGTCTGCGTGGGCCACAGTGAGACCCAACCTCGAAAAAAAAAATAAAGAAAGAAAGGGGCTGCAGAGATTATCTTAGTAGTAAGGCACTTGCTTGAAAAGTCAAAGGACCCAGGTTCCCCTCCAATGCCCACATAAGCCAGATGCGTAAGGTGGCACATACACATATGGAGTTCGTTTGCCGTGGCTGGAGGCCCTGGCATGCCCACTCTCTCTCTTTCTCCAATAAATAAATAAATAAAAATTTAAATTGAATAAAAGAAAGGGGATTCTGGGCTGGAGAGATGGCTTAGTGGTTAAGCGCTTGCCTGTGAAGCCTAAGGACCCTGGTTCAAGGCTCGGTTCCCCAGGACCCACGTTAGCCAGATGCACAAGGGGGCGCACGCGTCTGGAGTTCGTTTGCAGTGGCTGGAGGTCCTGGTGCACCCATTCTCTATCTCTGTCTCTCTGTCTGTCGCTCTCAAATAAATAAATAAAAATAACAAGAAATTTAAAAAAAAAGGGGATTCTAAAATTCCGAGTTGAGGCTAGGGAGATGGCTCAATGGTTAAAGGTGTTTGCTTGCTTGCTTACAAAGCCTTCCGGCCCAGGTTCAATTCTCTAGCACCCATGTAAAGCCAGATGCAAAAAGCATATATTCGTTTGCACCAGCAAGAGATCCTGGTATATGCCCCCACCAAAAATGTAAATACATAAATATCATTTTTAAAATTTTATTTATTTATTTGTGAGCAAGAAAGAGGTGGGGGTTGGGGGGGAGAATGGGCATGCCAGGGCCTCCAACCATTGCAAATGAACTCCACATGCATGCGTCACCTTAAACATCTGCCTCACATGGGTTCTGGAGAATTGAACCGGGATCCTTTGGTTTTGCAGGCAAATGCCTTAACTGCTAAGCCATCTCTCCAGCCCTAAATACATTTTTTTTTTAATAGCTGGAGAGATGACTCTGAGATTAAAATGCCTGCCTGAAAAGTCTGATGACCTGAGTTTGATTCCCCAGCACCCATGTAGAGCCAGATGGACAAAGTGGCACATACATATGAAATTTATCTGTAGTGGTGGGAGGTTCTGGCATGCCCATTTTCACACTCTCTCTCTCTGTATCCCTCTGCTTACAAATAAAAATAATTTTTCTAATTTTATTTTTTAATAACTAATTAATTTATTTGAAAGATAAAGAGGTGTGTATGGGGGGGGAGGCGTTGGGTGCACCAGGACCTCTAGCCATTGCAAACAAACTCCAGATGCATGTGTCACCTTGAGCATCCAGTTTATGTGGGTACTGGGAAATTGAACTTGGGTCCTTAGGCTTAGCAGGCAAATGCCTTAACCACTAAACCATCTCTCCAGCCCTTAATTTTGTATTTATTTATGAGAGAGAGAGAGAGAGAGAGAAGGGGAGAGAATGGGGGCATCAGGGTCTCCAGCCACTACTAATGAACTCTAGACACATGCACCACCTTGTACATCTGGCTTATGTGGTTCCTGGGGAATTGAACATGGGTCCTTTGGCTTCAAGGCAAACACCTTAACTGCTGAGCCATTTCTCCAGCCCCAGAATTTCTTCTTAAAAATAAATTGGGGTGGGGGGGCTGGAGAGATGGCTTAGTGGCTAAGGCGCTTGCCTGGGAAGCCTAAGATCGCATGTTGGCATCTCTAGGTTCCACTTAGCCGGATGGGATGCACAGTGCTGCAAGCATGCACTGTCACACGTGTGCATACGGAGACGCATGTGTCTGGAGATCATTCACAGCAGCTAAAAGGCCCTCGTGTGCCCGTTCTCTCTCTTTCCATCTTTCTCTCTCAAGTAAATAAAAATGAAAAGTATGTTTAAAAAAATTAAACCTACATAAAATTACCCACTAATTTTTTTGAGGAGGGCTGGGTGTAGAGGTGAGCAGAGGGGGCAGAGGCACTCTCACCCCCAAGCAGGCTAGACCCTTCCCTGTCCCTGGATGGTTTGGTAGCCCCTGGGGTAGCTGGAGTGGGGGTTGGGGTGCACATACCTGAACCTTCCGATCCGCCGCAAGTGCGAGAACATCTCGCCGCCAGGCACGTACTCCATGACCATGTACAGATTCGAGTTGTCCTGTGGGAGGCAAAGCAATCAAGGCCTGGGTCCCACGCCCATGGCCTCCAGGGGCAGGTGTCCAGACTTAAAGGGACAGCACTTCCTGACGGCATGTGCCGGGAGCCAGGATGAGGATGAGGACGAGGACGAGGACGAGGGGCCGCGGTCCTGCCCTTGCAGGGAAGAGAAAGGGGACGCCTGCAGCGTGGCCAGTGCCCTGGGTACAGATGGGCTTCCACAGTAGCCCCTGTCTGAAGGCTTTGGTCTGTCAGCTGTCAGCTAGGTCCCACATGAAAAAGGGCGGTGATCAGCACCTGGAGCCCCAGCTACTGGGGGTGAGAGGTGGGAGGGAAGGGCGGGCAGAGGAGAATTTCCTGATCAGCTCGGACCATACGGCAAGACTTAAAAGCAGACGTAAAGTTGTGAGGCCGAACCCGGCGGCGTGGTGACGTACACTTTAATACAAACACTTGGGAGGCAGAGGTAGGAGGATCACCGTGAGTTCGAGGTCACCCTGAGAGTACATAGTGAATTCCACGTCAGCCTGAGCTAGAGTGAGACCCCACCTCGAAAATCCAAACAAATAAAAAAGGTGGGAGGCTGAGGTAGGAGGATCACTGTGTGTTCAAGCCTAGCCTGGGCTATAGTGAGACTCTGATGTTTTTGGTTTTTAAAGAGGGGTTGCAGAGCTGGCTCAGTGTTTCAGGTGATTGCTTACAAAGCCTGATGGACTGGGTTACCCACATAAAGTACCCACATAAAGCCAGATGCACAAAACAGTGCATGTATCTGCAGTTTAGTTGCAGTGATGAGTCTCTGTGTGTCCATTCTTTGTCTCTCGCAAATAAATAAGTTTTTTTTTGGTTTGTTTGTTTTGTTTTTGAGGTAGGGTCTCACTCTAATTCAGGCTGACCTGGATTTCACTATGTAGTCTCAGGGTGGCCTCGAACTCATGGCAATCCACCTACCTCTGCCTCCTGAGTGCTGGGATTAAAGTGTGCACCACCATGCCTGGCCAAATAAATAAATATTTTAAAAAGACATATTTTAGGCATTTGCCTGCAAAGTCAAAGGACTCAGGTTCGTTTCCCTAAAACACACGTAAGCCAGATGCACAAAGGCATATGCATCAAGTTCATTTGCAGTGGATGGAGACCCTGGTGTGCCTGTTCTCTTTCTCTCTGCTTGCAAATAAATAAATAAAAATAAAAAAACTATTTAAAAAAACAGAAGCCAGGCATGGTGGTGCACATCTTTAATCCCAGTACTCGGGAGGCAGAGGTAGGAGGATCACTGTGAGTTCGAGGCCACCCTGAGACTACACAGTGAACTGCAGGTTGGTCTGAGCTACAGTGTGACCCTACCTCAAAAAAGAAAGAAACAAACAAAAAGACATATACTGAAAAGATGTCTCTTATACAAAAGGGGTGAGCTGGGAGACACTTAAGGCACTTATTCCTCAAGCTGTTGACTGCAGTTCGAATCCCTAATGCCCACAATGATAAGATGGCACATGACTGCACCCAGAGCACCAACGGCAGTGGGAGGTGAGGTGAAGAGAAGCCAGGTGCTTGTGTGTGTGGATAGTATGCACACATCCACACCATCTTATACACAAAGATCAGTGTGCACACACACCCACACATCATAGTGTGCACACACCTTACCATCATACACGCACATCATAGTGTGCACACACACCCACACATCTTATACACACGCATCATAGTGTGCACACACCTCACCATCATACACACACATCATAGTGTGCACACACACACCATCTTATACACACACATCACAGTGTGCACACACCTAACCATCATACACACACCTCATAGTGTGCACACACACACCATCTTATACACACACATCACAGTGTGCACACACACCATCTTATACACACATCAGTGTGCACACACACCATCATACACACATCATAGTGTGCACATACACCCACACCATCTTATACACACACATCAGTGTGCATACACACCATCATACACATACATCAGTGTGCATACACACCATCTTATACACACACATCATAGTGTGCACACACACACCATCATACACACACATCAATGTGCATATACCCACACCATCTTATGCACACACATCATAGTTTTCACACACACCATCATACACACACATCATGCACACACGCCATCATACACACACATCATAGTGTGCATACACCCACACCATCTTATGCACACACATCATAGTTTTCACACACACCATCGTATACACACATCAGTTTGCACACACACACCATCATACACACACACCATAGTATACATACACCATCATATACACACATTATAGTGCACACACACCACCATACACATCATAGTGTGCGCACACACCATCATACACACATACCAGTTTGCACACACATCATAGTTTGCACACACACACCATCATATACACACATCAGTTTGCACACACACACCATAATACACACACATAAGTTTGCTCACACACACCATCATATACACACATCATAGTGCACACACATACACCATCATACACACACATCATAGTGTGCACACAGACACCATCATAGACATACATACAAAAATATTTTATGTTTTTGGTTGTTCGAGGTAGGGTCTCACTCTGGCCCAGGCTGACCTGGAATTCACTATGTAGTCTCAGGGTGGCCTCGAACTCACAGCAACCCTCCTACCTCTGAGTTCTGCAAAAAATTATTTTATACATCAAAAGAGGAAGGCATGGTAATGCACACCTTTAATCCCAGCACACAAGAGGCAGAGTTGGGAGGATCATCATGAGTTCAAGGCCACCATGAGACCCCAGAGTGAATTTTAGGTCAGCCTGAGCTAGAGCAAGACCCTCTATCAAAAAAGAGAAAGAAAGAAAGCAACAAGCAAACAAAAAAAAAAAGCCAGGCGTGGTAGCGCACACCTTTAATCCCAGCACTCGGGAGGCAGAGGTAGGACAATCACCATGAGTTCAAGGCCACCTTGAGACTACACAGTGAATTCCAGGTCAGCCTGGGGCTAGAGTGAGAACCTACCTTGAAAAAAAAAAAAAAAAAAAAAAATAAGAAAAGATATATAGAGAGACTTTTATTTTTTTAATTGGCTGGAGGGATGGCTTAGTGGCTAAGGCGTTTGAGTGCAAAGCTAAGGGATCTCAGTTTGACTCTCCAGGACCCACGGAATCCAGGTGCACAAGGGGGCGCACGTGTCTGGAGTTCGTTTGCAGTGGCTGGAAGCCCTGATGCGCCCATTCTCTCTCTGCCTCTTTCTCTCTCTTAAATAAATAAACAAATTAGTTGGCATTGTGGCACACACCTTTAACCCCAGCACTCCCCAGGAGGCAGAAGCAGAAGGTCTCCATGAGTTGAAAGTCACCCTGAGACTACATAGTGAATTCCAGGTCAGCCTGAGCTACAGTGAGACCCTACCTCGAAAAACAAAACAAATAAAAACAATTATTGCCGGGCTGGGGACATAGTGTAGGCTAGTAATAGGGTCCAGCACCAGCAAGGGCCTCGATCGACACCAGCATCATGAAAACCAAACAAGTAAGAGAAAAACAAGATCTGCTGGGCATCGTGGGGCACACCTGCAATCCTAACACTCAAGATACTGTGGCAGGAACATCATGGGCCGGAGAGATGGCTTAGCAATTAAGGCTCTTGCCTGCAAAGCCTAAGGACCCAGGTTTGATTCCCTAGTACCCCTGTAAACTAGATTTACAAGGTGGTGCGCATGCATCTGGAGTTCAACTGCAGTGGCTGGAGCCTTGCAATGCCCATTCTCCCTCTATCTCTCTCTTTCTCTCTCAAATAAATAAATAAATAAATAAAAATATATTTTAAAAGAAGAAACAAGCCGCTGGGCATGGTGGTGCATGCCTTTAATCCCAGCACTCAGGAGGCAAAGGTAGAAGGATCACCATGAATTTGAGGCCACCCTGAGACTACATAGTGAATTCCAGGTCAGCCAGTGCTACAGTGAGACCTTACCTTGAAAAAGAAGAAGTTTAAAGAAGTCTAAAAAAATAAGAAAGAGGACTGGAGAGGTGCTTTAGCAGTTCAGGAGCTTGACTGCAAAGCCAAAGGACCCAGGTTTGATTCCTCAGGACCCATGTAAGCCAATGTACAAGGTGGCACATGCATCGGGAGTTCATTTGCAATGGTATAGACCCTGCCGTGCCCATTCTCTCTATATGCCCCCCCCTCAAATAAATAAAATACAAAGAAGAAGAAGAAGAGGAGGAGGAGGAGAGATGGAGAGATAGCTTAGAGGTAAAGGTGTTTGCCTGCAAAGCCTAAGGACCCAGGTTCGATTCTCCAGGAACCACGTAAGGCAGATGCACAAGGTGGCGCATGCGTCTGGAGTTCATTCACAGTGGCTGAAGGCCCTGGTGTGCCCATTCTCTCTGTCTCTCACTTGCTGTCGCTCACTCTCTGCCTGTCTCCCAAATAAAACAAAATAAATAGAAAAAGAAAATAAGGTTTAAAAAAAAAAAAGTCGGGCCTGGTGGTGCACGCCTTTAATCCCAGCACTCGGGAGGCAGAGGTAGGAGGATCGCTGTGAGTTCGAGGCCACCCTGAGACTACACAGTGAATTCCAGCTTAGCCTGGGCTAGAGCGAAATTACCTTGAAAAAACAAAAACAAAAATTAAAAATTAAAAAAAGAAGAAAGAAAGAAAGAAAGAAAGAAAGAAAGAAAGAAAGAAAGAAAGAAAGAAAGAAAGAGGGAGAGAAAAGGAGGGAGGGAGGGAGGGAAAGAGAAAGAGGGCACCAAGGCTATGGTGGCAAGCTCCTCCCCAGCAGGCCGTGGAGTGGAGTGGGAGCTGGGCTGACCCCTGCTGCCCAGGAGCGGTCTGTGTTCCTGGCCCTGTGCCAGGCTAGTTCTCATGGAGGTCACAGTGACTTGCCCAAGGTTACCGCAGAAGAAACTGGCCAGCCCAGAAGCTGCACTCGGGGTGCCCAGGGCCCTAGTCCAGTCCTGTCGGCAGGCAGCATCTCTCCTGAAGCAAGCAACCACCGCTGTGTGTGGCCCCAGCCGTGGGGGTCGGAGGGGGGGGGGCTGCGCTCCTTCCGGTCCGGGGCACCCACCTTGAAGGAGAACTCCAGCTTGACCAGGAACGGGAAGTTGACGGCCTGCAGGATGCGCTTCTCGTTCAAGGTGTGCTCAATCTGTTTCAGCTTCACCACCTGCCACGGGAGGCAAGGGGGTGAGAGGGGCCGCGGTGTCCCGCAGGCTCGACGGGGGCCAGACACAACCTCGCGGGTCCTTGCATGACGCACAGCCCAGGCCAAGAACCACTCAGAGGTGCTGCAGCTGGGCAGGAGACAGCTTGGGGCCCACAGATGCCCAGACAAGCCCCTTGGTGCAGTCTAAGGAGTGGGACAGTGGGTGACTCAGCTCAGCAGACAGGAGGTGTGGCCCAAGGGGCAGAGTGGAGGGAGGGCTTAGAAATTAACTTCCCTAGGGCTGGAGAGATGGCTTAGCAGTTAAGGTCCTTGCCTACGAAACCTAAGGACGCAGGTTTGGTTCCCCAGAACCCAGATGTGCCAGATGCACATGGTGGTGTATGTCATCTGTAGTTTGTTTGTAGTGGCTAGAGGCCCTGGCGTGACCATTTTTTCCCCTCTCTGTCTAAAATTAAAAATAAAAGCCGGGCATGGTGGCGCACACCTTTAATCCCAGCACTCGGGAGGCAGAGGTAGGAGGATCACGGTGAGTTTGAGGCCACCCTGAGACTACAGAGTGAATTCCAGGTCAGCCTGGGCTAGAGTGAGACTCTACCTTGAAAAACAAACAACAAAAAAATATCTGCTTCCAGCAGCTGCCTTGGTCTACCCCTCCCCAAGTCTTAGTTCTGAACTGTAAGTCTAGGTGGAGAGGGTGCAAATTTAAGGCAAAATCCCAAGAACACCAAGTGCCTGCTTAGGAGCTTTGGGAAGATTCCCTTACTCAGCTTTCTAGAAGCGGGCGCCGGGTCTTCCGGGACCCCTGTTCTCTTCAGGCAATGTAAACAGCTAATTTAAGATTGGTTCTGTCCTCGTATCTTCTCAAGTGGGACGAGAAACCCACCCTGCCTCTTTCCCCCAGTTCTGCAGGTGGAGACTGCTAGTCTAGCTTACTTTTTTGTTTGTTTGCTTTTTGGTTTCTTGAGGTAGGGTCTTGCTCTAGGCCAGGTTGACCTAGAATTCACTCTGGAGTTTCAGGGTGGCCTTGAACTCAGGCGATCCTCCTACCTCTGCCTCCTGAATGCTGGGACTAAAGGCGTGCGCACAACGCCCGGCTCATTTGTACTACACAGTGAATTCCAGGTCAGCCTGCGCTGGAGTGAGACCCTACCTCAAAAACCCTTTTGTTGGGCTAGGGGCACAGCTCAGGGGTAGAGAACTTGCGAGAATTTACGAGGGTTTAATCTCCAGCACCAAACACCTACAAAAATAAAACATGATGAAGTAACTTATGTGATGTGTTGTATTTCTACCGGATGGCGTATCAAATATGGTGTCAGAAGTCTTTACAAGGCCAGGCATGGTGGTGCACGCCTTTAATCACAGCACTTGGGAGGCAGAGGCAGGAAGATCACTGGAAGTTCAAGGCCAGCCTGGGCTAGAGGGAGGCCCTGCCTGGAAACAAAACAGAACAAGTCTTTGGGGACATCTGGGTACAATGGCACACTCTTATAACGCAAGTACTCAGAAGGCTGAGACAGGAGGATTGTGAGTTCAAAGTCAAACTGGGCTACATAATGGGGACCCTGTCTCAAAAGAACATTTTTTTTTTGTTTTATTTTGAGACGGGGTTTCATGTAAACCCAGATTGGCCTTGAACTTGCTATCTAGCCCAGGCTGACCTGGAATTCACTACATAGTCTCAGGTTGGCCTTGAGTTCACGACAATCCTCCTACCTCTGCCTCCCAAGTGCTGGGATTAAAGGTGTGTGCCACTATGCCCAGCTTTTTAAGTTTATTACTATTATTTTTAAATTTTATTTATTTGTTTGCAAGCAGAGAGAGAAGATATATAGAGAGAATGGGTGCACCAGGGCCTCTAGCCACTGTAAATGAACTCTAGACATGTGCACCCCCTTGTGCATCTGGCTAACGTGGGTCCTAGGGAATAGAACCACGTCCTTTGGCTTCGCAGGCAAATGCTTTAACCACTAAACCATCTCTCCAGCCCCCTAATTTTATTATTATTATCATCTGGGTGGTCTTGCTTTTGCCTCCCAAATGCTGGGATTACAGATGTGCATCACTATACCTAGCTTAAAGACATTTTTTTTTTCCTAAGACAGGTTCTCAACCTAGCTCAAGATGACCTGGAACTCACTCTGCAGCTCTGGCTGACCTGGAAACTCACGGCGATGCTCCTACCTCTGGCCCCTCCTCTAGGATTAAAGGTGCCCGTCAGCATGCCCAGCCCAGGCTCTCTGGCGTACTTAGCATCACCTGACACAATGTCTACATATCACTCCCTCAGGTAGACTCTATGGTACTTTGCATGTAGTCTTGCTGTCTAGAAGTTACTGCAGTGGTTTACTCGGGGAAGTGGCTGGTGCCTGAAGAGCTCAGGAGAGCCCTGTGGAGGGGCCCTGGGGTGGGGCGGGCCCAGGCCGGGACGGGGGCTCGCCCACCTTCTGTTTGTCCAGGATCTTCATGGCGTAGTGGTTCCCTGTCTCCTTGTGTTTCACCAGCATCACGCGCCCGAAGGAGCCCGTGCCCAGGGTCTTGATCCGGTCAAACTGATCCAAATTGGCTGTGTTCTGAGGTGGAGGAGTTGGGGACAGCAGTCAGGCTGGGTCTGAGACATCCCCTGGACTGGTGATCCAGGTGCCACCGGCAGGGGGGGCCCTGGGAAGCAGGGTGCGGCCAGGCCAGTGAAGACGGGGCGGGCAGGAGAACAAGATGGTGGGGCGTGCATTCCTCCAGGAGGGTGGCAGGGCCAGATTCGGCCCTGGCCATGGGCCCAGGAGCTGCTGGCAGCTGCGGGTGTGTGTGGGGGCACCAGGTGCAAGGGTATAGTGGGGTGGGGGCCTGGTACTGGGAGTCAAAGGGTCAACATGGGAATTCAGGGGGAGACGGGCATGGCCTGGCGCACCCTGGGGCACCCTGGATTTCAGCCGCACGGTGGCGGTGGCTGTGGGCTAGCTCTGAACATCGGGGCTTACCTGAGCGGGACTCTCCCATTTTTTCAGAAAATCCTCCTTCGCTTTGGCTAGGAACTCTTTCACTGTAAAGGGAGAGAGGGGAGGGTTGGGTGGGCGCCCTCTCCACAACAGCAGGCCTGGTGGGGCGTGCTGAGGTGGTGCCCGCTGTTTTAGAAAAGGGGTACAGCCACTTCACCCTCGTACCTGCTCTTCGACCAGGACTAATGGGCATTGTGGGGAGATTCTGATGAGGCTCAGCCTCTGGTAACTCCGAAATGGGGTGCACGGAGACCCAGGGGTCACTCCCAGAGGGATGGACAGGCATCCACGGACAGTACCCCCTCCCCTCACCCCCCTGCTGACATTCCGCTGCCAGGGCTGGGCCAGCTGAGGTATTTATAGCCGTCGACCTGGCCGCTCCACCAGCCGGAGCCGGCCCCTTCTCTGGGGAGGCCAGGCCCAAGGGTGGAAGCCTCCAGGGCTCCTGGAGCAAGCACCCTTTTGGGGGGGGGGGGGGCTCAGCTGTCACCTTGGCCCCCCAGCTGGCCCTGTGCCCAGCCTTGCTGATGTCAGGGCCCTTGCTTGTCAGAAGCCTTGCCTGATGCCCACCCCTCCAAGGGGCAGCTGCCCTGAGGCTCCACGTGGCTAACATGGAAACCTCATTTTTTCCACTCTCATCATGCTTTAAAAAAATGCATATTATTTATTTATTTTTGGTTTTTCGAGGGAGGGTTTCGCTCTAGACCAGGCTGACTTGGAATTCACTGTGTCGTCTCAGGGTGGCCTCGAACTCACAGCGATCCTACCACGGTCTCCCAAGTGCTGGGATTAAAGGCGTGTGTCAATACGCCTGGCTTTATTTATTTATTTGCGAGTCTCACAGAGAGAGAATGGGTACACTAGGGCCTCTGGCCACTGCAAACAAACTCCAGACGCGCGCAGCCCCACCGTGTGTATCTGGCTTTACGAGGGTTCTGGGGAATCGAGCCTGGGTCCTCAGGCTTGGCAGGCAAGCGCCTTCACCACTAAGCCAGCTCTCCAGCCGTTTGTTTTTTTTTTTTTTTTGTTTCTACAGAACTGAGGATTGAACTCGGGGTCTGAGACGCGCTACACAAGCATTCGACCGCGGAGGCATGCTCGCAACCCCACTGTCCGTTGTCCCCATGCGACGGTCTCGGAAACTGAGGCTTGGATGCGGCGAGGGGCCGCTGAGGGCACGCAGGCAGGACTTCCTGATGAAGGCCTTCAGCCTCCCTGTGAGGTCCCTGGGGGGCCGTGGGATGTGGGACACCTGACCTCACGTCCCCCAGGGCCTTGGTTTTACTTAGGTGCAAAGTGGGGATGGTACAAGCAATGGTGGCCTTGTAGGTAGTGGTGAGGCAGGCATCCATCCATCCCGGGGACGCTCGGTCATCGCCTGGCACACGGGGTTCATTCCACTGACACGTCACCTAGTAATTTTCTTTCATCCTTTTTTTTTTTTTTTTTAAATGTTTATTTATTTATTTTTTATTTGAGAGCGACACAGAGAAAGTGGTAGAGAGAGAAAGAGAATCTGGGTGCCCCAAGGCCTGCAGCGACTGGGAACAAACTCCAGACGCATGTGTCACCTTGTACATCTGGCTTACATGGGTCCTGGGGAATTGAGCCTTGAACCAGGATCCTTAGGCTTCACAGGCAAGCGCTTAACCGCTAAGCCATCTCTCCTCATCCTTTTTATTTTTTTAAACATTTATCTATTTTACTTATTTGAGACATACACACAGAGAGAGACAGAGAATGAGAATGGGCGCACCAGAGCCTCCAGCAACTGCAATGAACTGCAGACGCATGTGCCAACTTGTGCAACTGGCTTACGTGGGACCCGGAGAATTGAATCTTGGTCCTTAGGCTTCGCAGGCATATGCCTTAACCACTAAGCTCTCTCTCCAGCCCGCATCCCTTTTCCTTTTTTTTAATTTACTTGAAGAGAGAGAGTGAAAGACAGACAGAGAGGGAGAGAGACTGAGCACGTCAGGGTCTGCAGGCAAGCACCTTCAACTCCAAGCCATCTTTGTAGCCCTCTTTTCTTTTCTTTTTTCGTTTTTTTTTTTTTTTGAGGCTAGGTCTCACACTAGTCCAGGCTGACTTAGAACTCACTCTGTAGTCCAGGCTGGTCTCAAACTCACAGTGATCCTCCTAGTTCATCCTGCTCAGTGCTGGGGTTAGATGTGTGCGTCACCAGGCTAGGCTTTGGACCTATGACTAGATAGTTTTTTTTTTTTTTTTTCCTTTAGGTAGGGTCTCACTCTAGCTCAGGCTGACCTGGAATTCACTATGTAGTCTAGGGTGGTCTCGAACTCACAGGGATCTTCCTTCCTCTGCCTCTGGAGTGCTGGGATTAAAGGTGTGCTCCATCATGCCTGGCTTTTTAAAATTTAGGCAGACAATAAAGGAGGTGCGTTTTCAATTGTTTTTTGTTTTTTTTTCCAGTGCTGGAGGCCAGCTCTACCACTGAACCAAATCCCTATCCCCTAAAGCCCAATTTTTTTTTTCCTTTCCTCTTATCCCCTGAGATAAGTTATGCAGCCCACATGGGCTTTGAACTCACAATCCTTCTACCTTACCCATTTTCCCCCCTCACTTGGCCTTGAACTCCTGGGGTCCAGCCCTGCTCCAGCTTCCACTTCAGAAGCAGCCTGAAATGCGTGCTGGGCACACACGCTGCGCCTAAGTGGATGCGCTCATCTTTTCTTCCAGTTTTTCTTTTTGTGGTGCTGGGGATAGACCCAAGGATGCCTGCACTTTGGCCTGATTGCTCAAGAGTTTTATTTTTTTGCTTTTTGAGGTAGAGTCTCGCTCTAGCCCAGGCTGACCTGGAACTCACTATGGAGACTCAGGCTGGCCTCGAATTCATGGCGATCCTCCTGCCTCTGCCACCGAGTGCTGGGATTAAAGGCGTGCGCCACCACACCTGGCAGCTTTATGGTTTTTGGGACAGGATCTCCTTAGGGAGCCCAGGCTGGCCTGGAACTTGTGATCCTCCTGTCTCAGCTTCCCCAGGACTGGGCTGGTAGGCGTGGGCCATTATGTTCCACCTGAGTGTTCACATCTCAAGTGGATAGCCTGATGGATTCAGACATCACAAACTTGTCCTTCTTGCCACCAAGCAGGGCTGTGCGTGCATGCTGGCCCTGGGCTGTGTTTTGTTTTGGTTTATTTATTTTTTATTTTATCTGTGTGTGTCTGGGTATGCCGGGACCTCCTGTTGCTTCAAACAAACTCCACACACACGTCATTCTTGTATCTGACTTTACATGGACACTGGGGAACGGAACCGAAGTCTGCAGGTTCTAAAAGCAAGACCCCTTAACAGCTGGGCCGTGTCCCCAGCCCCGTGCTGAGGTTTCTGATGCGTCACCCTGACCTTGCCCGATCCAAGTTGCTCTTCCCCCTCATGCACTGGATACTGAGTGGGCCTGAGGCCCTTCGCCTGACACCCTGATCGTGAGGCCATCGTCTCACCCACCGCCAGCTCAGCCTCTGCCTTGGCGTCAGTCTCTCGCAGTCTCTCGGGGAGAGCTGTCCCCAAGCCAGGCGAGGAGCCACCCTAGGGCCCTGCGTACTCACACTCTGACCTTGCTCGTCACCCAGTAGCTGGGAACCCCACATAGCTTTGTAGGCAGTCACCACTCACCCCCAATGCCAGCGGCTCAAGTGACAGGAGGCCTTGGTGGGAGGGCAAGAGGAACCCCCCGGCAGCGGGGCCTTGCAAAGGCTGGCGGCGCTGGCAGGGGGGCAGCTGGTGAGTGGCTAGGAGCTCCCGGCTGGTGTTGGCTGGGCCTTGGGCTAGCCCATGAGACAGCGCTCAGCCTAGAGGCCTCACGCACTAAATTAAATCCTTCTTCAGAAACTCAAAACCAGCCACTGAGCTGTAGATTGGGGGGACATGGAGCTTCCCTCTGAGGACTCTCCTGTCCTCACCAGGAGAAGGAACACAGCCTGCCTGGAGGAAGTCTGGTGCTGCGACCCCACTCACAGCAACGTCGCCTCGGCCCTTTCTGACTTGGTGGACCCGGCTGCTCCTGCCCTGCCCTCACCAGGCCCTCACTGAGTGCCCAGTACTGCTGTGTGCCGAGCTTGCAAAGTGATGGAGGGCCCGGGCTGGGTCCTACGTGGCACCACCGCGGCCTTGATGGCTCACCACACGGGCAACAGGGTGTGGGGAGAGGGGGCACGCGGTGCCAGGGGGAGCAGAATGGGCATGGTGGCACAGTGTAAGCCCAACACTGAGAAAGGCGTGTGAGCTCAAGGACAGCCTGATCTACAGCCACAGTGAGATCTGGTATTGACGAAACAAATCGGGGGTGGGAGAGGGCGGGGGGCTGAGCAGCAGAGAACTTGCATAGCACGCACAAGGGCCCCGGCATCAGACAAATAAAAGTAGGAAAGAATCAATGAGCTAAGTGAGGTGGCACACATCTGTCATCCAGCATAGGGCCCTATGAGCCGGGCGTGGTGGCGCGCGCCTTTAATCCCAGCATTTGGGAGGCAGAGGTAGGAGGATCGCCATGAGTTCGAGGCCATCCTGAGACTACATAGTGTATTCCAGGTCAGCCTGAGCTAGAGAAAAGCCAAAATAAAAATAAAAATAAATAACAATAATAAATAACAATCCAAACAAACAACGACAATGTAGGCGAGGAGCCCTCACACTCACCTGCTTTCTGTCTCTCCCAGCGGAGCATGGGCATGGGGGCTGGGTGACATGGGGTGATCTGGGGGCCCATCTACCCCTGGCCAGGGCTCAGGGTGCAGGTTGCGGCTTAGGTCTCCTCAAGGTGTGGCGCAGGTAACCCAGGAAACGGACAGCCAGGTGGGCCCAGAGAATCAGCTGCAGCCACAGCTGGAAGGTGACTTCTGAGTCCCCACTCTGGCTACTGCTTGCTTCCAGATTCATCCCAGCCATCCCAGGCTCTCCCAGGAATGTTCCTTTTGCTGGGGAGCACAGAACCTGGTATGATCAGCTGGGGGGGGGGGGGGGTGCGGGCGGCAACCCGGTGAGCAGGGAGGAGCTGGTTGCCATGGAAGCATTTCAAGGTACCTGGCTCCCAGCTGGCCAAGGTCTACGGTGGCTCTCCTTGGCAGTGGGAGGTGGGAAGATCCTCTGGCCGGCCAGCCAGCTCCAGGGCGGGGCACTAAAGCTAACTTCCCCTTCCAGACACTTCCATAGTTCTCAGGATGCCAGGCTCTGCCTCTCTCCGAGAGGTGGGCTGCCCGCAATCTCTGTGCCCAGGGCACTGCCCACTGGGCAGACGGGAAGGAGTTAAGGGCTCAGGCACTAGCCAGGGACTCCCTAGGGGCTAGACAAGCCCTAGAGCTCGTTAATTACCTTGAAAGAACAGCTGGAGCGAAAGGATGGGCTGGGCTGGGGGGGGGGGGGGAACGGGACACAGTTATAAGAATCATCCTATCTTGGGCTGGAGAGATGGCTTAGCAAGCCGAAGGATCCCAGTTCGACTCTCCAGGACCCACGTAAGGCAGATGCACAAGGGGGCGCGCATGCATCTGGAGTTCGCCTGCAGCGGTTGGAGGCCACTCTGCCTCTTTCTAGCTCTCAAATAAATAAATAAATAAATAAATAAATTAAATATATATATATATATATAGAAAAGAGTCACCCTATCTCCTCCCGAGTTGATTTCCAACACGAGCTCTCTTGCTATCCCAGAAAGAAACGGGCACAGCCGGCTGTCTCGCTCCTCTCCGGGGGGCCGAGGGACAAGCGGTGTTCCGGGCTGTCCTTGGCGTCTGTCAAACCTTGCCCTGCGCCTGGCTCCGCGCTCACCCATGAAAAGTCCAAACCGGAAATGAACAGCTAACCCCAGGGGCGGGGGAGGGGAAGGCAGCCTTGGCCACCTTCCTTCTTTCCAGGACTCAAAAGCACCAGAGGGGTCCGTGGCAGGAGCCTCCCTTGGGGCTACTGCCCGGCACCGTGGTCCCCGGCAGGCCACAGGAAGTGGACAGGGAGGGTGGCATGGGGAACCCTGCCCACGTCCACTACTTGGATGGGGGGGGGGGAGAGAGAGAGAGAGAGAGAGAGAGAGAGACACGGGTGCCACTAATCTCATCTGGATTTGATTTGTTCACAGAGAAAAAAACTCCAGACACCCCGCGAGGAGCCAGGGCCCCAGCAAGAGGCGGCGATGTAGAAATCCCCCTTGGATTCAAACGGGGGGGGAGGGGGGGGATGACGACAGCGGAACACCAACCCGGGGGCCAGGGGCACCGGGCGCTCTCTTGGAGGAAGCCCAGGCTTGGGAATCCCTCCCCGCCAGCCTACGGAAGATGCTGCGCGTCTGGGCCAAGGATGCCCACCCTTGGACCGGGACCTTCCAGTCTAGCCCGGATCCCAGGCTCTGGGGGCTGCAAATGCACAACAGCTTTTGAGGGAGAACCCCCCCCCCGACACTGGGCTGCACCAACTCCCCCCCATTTTTGAGCTGGACCCCTCCCCCACTTCTAAACTGGATGACTCCCTTAGTCTGTGTTGAACCCCAACAGTGAGATGGATTCTTCCCCCCCCCCCCCCCCCCCGCCAACACACACACACTGCTGTGGACCATCAGCCCCTGTCTGGACCAGGCCATCCATCTCTGCTGCTCTCTTCTTCCTTCTTGCCAACAGTCAAGGGGTGTCAACAGGGGAGAGGTTTCCAGGGACACAGAGAGGAGCCCACAAAGTCTTCTCCCTGCTCCCCCAAAACTCCAATGGCAACCCCTCCCTGACTTGAGGGGCAGTGTGTGTGTGTGTGTGTATGTGTGTGTGCCTGGAAGGTTGCTATAGCAACAGGGCTTGGCCTCACCATCGCTGGAGCTGGAAGCCATCACTCAGTCTTTCTCGCAGAGCACCGGGGGACTACGTACGGTGGCCGGCAAGGCTCACGAGACCTGCCCCACCCGCTTGGCCATACCTGCGCCCCACCACCGCCACCAGAGCCTTGCCTACAGGGGGAGCCGGGGAGTTGTGGGGTGGGAGCGGGAGGAAAGACTTCACCTATAGGCCAGAGGACGCGAGGTAAGGGTAGATAGGGCCATTCCACGTTTTGTTAGGCTGATTGAGCAAAAGGGCAGAAGCGGCGTCGGAGGTCCCTCTTGGGCACCCATACAACTGCCAATGTACAGATCGGGTTTAATCCTCATAGGATGTTAGACAGCAACACTTCTTCCCATCTAGGGACCTTTCTCTTGGTACCTGGATCTGCTTTGTCTTGGGAGTCTGGAGGGACTTCTTGGGCTGGCGGGGTGGGGGGGGGGGACTCCCCACTTATCAACCGTGCCTCTTCCCCCGTGGGCCAACTCCCATCCGAGCCTCTAGCCAGTGGTAGCCAAAACCTGAGCCCCACTTGGCTGACCATGCTGGGAGTGTCCTGAGGCTGTGGCCTGCTCGCAAGTATCTCTCTCTCTCTCTCTCTCTTTTTAAAATTTTATTTATTTAGGTTTTTGATCATTTTCCTCTGCCCCTAGCCCCTGTTAACGTCTCTGTCAACCTTGGATACAGGCTCCCCTCATCCTGCTCCATCCTGGGCCACTGTGACATGATGCTGTTATCTACGGAGTTCGCATGTGGGAACCATGCAACTGAGTTTCAAAAAGAAAAAAAAAAAAAAAATTCTTGCAGCTGGGCGTGGTGGCGCACGCCTTTAATCCCAGCACTCGCACTTGGGAGGCGGAGGTAGGATCGTCGTGAGTTCGAGGCCAGCCTGAGTTTACATAGTGAATTCCTGGGCTAGAGCGAGACCCAACCTTGAAAACACAACAACAAAAAAAATCACGTGTTTTAAATTTATAATTTTGTGTCGGGCTACAGGTTGGACGGCTTGTGGCCCTCTTGCCAAAGGAGGCAAATACCGCCATGCCTTGGCACCGAGGTGGCAGCGTTGGTTAGAGCCTTCCAAGGTCTGGGCATCTTCCTGATCCTGGGGTGGGGCTGGCATGCAGCAGATGAAATGCAAGGGCCCCCTACAGGCTGGCTTGACTACTGCCCCACTCCTGGTTCCAAAAGATGGGAAACCAAGCCTCCCATCCTCTCTGAAGCAGAGGGGCTATCTCATTCCGTTCTTCCCTGGGCGGATGGTCAGCTTGGGGAGGTCTCTGAAGGCTGACAAGGTCTCAGGGGCAGAACATAAAAATCATCTTAGGGAGCTGGAGAGAGGGCTTAGCGGTTAAGGCGCTTGCCTTGCAAAGCCTAAGGACTCACGTTCGAATCTCCGGATCCCATGTAAGCCAGACGGGCAGTGATGCAAGTGCTCAATGTCACACATGCACACAAGGGGGCGCACGTGTCTGGGGTTTGTTCCCAGAGGCTAAGGCTGTGACATGCCCATTCTCTCTCTAAGATCATTTTTAGAGGTGTTTCATTTCTGCTGCTACATTTGGGGAGATTACTGGGTGCTACATGGAGCCTAGGGCCTTGTACATGGTAGGAAAGAGCTGTACCACTGGGCTGCCACTTCAGCTATTCTGTGTGAGGTAAGATTTCATCAAGTTTCTCTGAACTTGTACCTTCTCAAGCCTCAGTCTCTACAGTAGTTGTGATCATAGTTGTTGTTACCCTTGTTAGTTACACTGCATATATATCTACATACATATATATATATGTAAAATCACAAGTTGGGTGGGGTGGTGCATGCCTTTAATCCCAGCACTCGGGAGGCAGAGGTAGGAGAATGGCTGTGAGTTCGAGACCACCCTGAGACTACATAGTGAATTCCAGGTCAGCCTGGGCTACAGTACCCTACCTCGAAACAACAACAAACTAAGAAACACAGAGTGTAACCCACACAACAATCGCCTGACTGCGCCTCTATTATCTTTTACCATGAAATAATTAATAGCTTAGGCCCTGTGAACAGAAATGAGTAAAATTTTTACTATTTTATTATTATTATTATTATTATTTGGTTTTTAGAGGTTTTTAGATGTCTTGCCCTAGCCCAGGCTGACCTGAAATTTATGTAGTCTCAGGGTGGCCTTGAACTCATGACGATCCTCCTACCTCTGCCTCTCGAGTGTCGGGAATGAAAGATGTGTGCCACCATACCCAGCTTACTATTTATTTTGAGGCTGTGTCTCCTTATGTTGCCCAGGCTGACCTGGAATTCAAGGTTCTCTTTCAGTCTCTCTTGTGCTGGTTACAGGGTGGTTTATTGATTTATTTATTAACGTTTACTTTTTCGAGGTAGGGTCTTACTCTAGCCCAGGCTGACGTGGAATTCACTACGTAGTCTCAGGCTGGCCTCGAACTCACAGCCATCCTAACACCTCAGCCTCCCGAGTGCCACGGTAAAGGCGTGCGCCACCACGCCCGGCTTTTATGATATATTTTATTTATTTATTTATTTTGGTTTTTCGAGGTAGGGTCTCACACTGGCCCAGGCTGACCTGGAATTCACTATGGAGTCTCAGGGTGGCCTTGAACTCACGGCGATCCTCCTACCTCTGCCCCCCCGAGTGCTGGGATTAAAGGCGTGCGCCACCACAACCGGCTATGATTTATTTTTTGAGACAGGTCTTATTATATCGCCCAGACTAGCCCTGAACTCTTGGCTTAAACAAACCTCATGTTTCGACCTCCTGAGTCGATGAGGCCATGGGCATATGCTAGTTTGCTCTGCTATTGTTTAAATCTTTTCAAGTTAAGAAAGTATAAATGCAGTAGTGGACTTGAGATCTGGGAGGCAACTTAAGAGAGAAGCTGAGCTGGGGAGTTATGGGATAGAGGAAGTCCTCTGGTGGACACATTCTGGGTGTGAATCTCCATGATGTCACCTACATCAAACTCAGATGGCTTATTTGGAAAAATCAGGTAATAGCCCGTTATGAAAATCACCAGAGCACCACTACGGAGACCACTGAGCCCGGCACCTTCCTAGATGCCCAATAAAGGCAGCTCGGGTCCATCCTGACGGTTCCCTCCTGAGCATCTGGCCCACGGCGCTGAGAGAATTAGCCGTTCCTTCCGGAGCCTCTGATCTTTCTCGTGGGATCTTTTTCCCCCTCTGCGGCTCTCCAGCCCCCACCACATGTGTCTGACAGGCTTGAAGGTTTTCCAGGACTATGTCACCGTCCCAACTTTCAACCGGGCCACTGCAATATATAGCCAGCTGCCTCCTCCACCTTCCACCTCCCCGCGGGCCTCACCTGCTGGGGGCGGCCCCGTCCCCTTCGGCCCAGTCCCCTGCAAGCTCGTGCCCAGACCTTTTTCTGGACACTACCCACCTGCTCCTCTGTCATCAAGCTCTGAACTGCAGGCACTTGCCTCCCGGTCCCCCACCCACGGTGATATTCAAGCCTCTTCGAGGCCGCTCTGCTACGCTGAGTTCTGTCGGGTTTCAATGGGAGTCATGTCCCTGGGCTTTGACGGGACTCAGACTTTAGACAAGGGCTCGAGACCATTTCTAAAGGCCATTCCAAACACACAACTTTTCTCTCCCCGGCTGGAAGAGGCCAGCATGTCTGGGGCTACGGGCAGAACACACCTCCCTTCTGGCTAAGCCTTGAACACACACAGAATTCATGTGTCCCCTGGCAAACCTGCCGGTTTCCATTGCTGGCTCCCCCTGCCCTTCCCACCTACAAGTCCTTTTTCTGATCACCCCAGTTCAAGCAGCAAGAGCCTGCCTGGCTGACTTCCCCCCCAAAAACCTGCCGCCGCCCCCCAACACACACGCATGCACTTCATCCTCAGCTGGGGTACCGGGAGCCCCGGGGAAGAAGCCCCAAGGGACTGCGTGAATGACGGAGCCGCAGTTGTGAAACCACCATTTATTGAGGGGCCCCGCCAAGAGCCTAGAGCTCACTGCAGGGCAGAAGATGCCCCCCACTCCCCGCAACCCAAGAAAGAGGGACAGACGCAACGAATTTGTCAAGCAAGACCAGCTCGAACTTGGCGCAAGCAGTTCTCTAGGTTCATAAACAGTCTGGCTAACCCAGCCAGGGACAGACAGACGCTTGCTTGGAGGAGGGAAGACAAGCAGAGAATACAGGGTATGAGAGGAGCTGAGGGACCCAGAAAGATAGATGTTGTCCCCCCCCCCCCCGCCCCACACCCCAATGCCAAATGACACAGACAGGGGGAAACAGCGTTGGAAGGTGGCCCTAGGGAAATGTTCCGAGGGGGCAGCGTAAGCTTGGAGGTGGGGGGCGAAGGGGGTCTGTGAGAAGGTGAAGAGGGGAAGGGCAGGAGAAAGATGGCGGGGGCTGGAGGGGGGGAGGGGTGTGGTCACTAAGTGGCCAAGGTCCCTGCGGGATGGAGGTACACCCCAGAGCACTCTGCCAAGAGCCTGGATCAGGGTCAGGCCCTGGGCCTATATGTAAGCAGAGGTGAGTAAAGGGAGTGTATGTGTGTGTGTGGGGGGGGGATTTAGAATCTGGGGAGAAAGGGTTAGGAAAAGAGGGGGTGGAGTGGTAACAGGGCCCCATGTGGGGCCCCAGCGGTCATACGTGCAATGGTTGGCAGTGACAGCTGGGTGTGAGTGTGAGTGTTGGGGGGGGGACGACGGACGCCGTCTTTGCAGTGGGGGGTCGGCTGGCCATGAGCAATGGAGCTCCTACGTCGGGGCTGGGGGCCCTCTGCAGGTCCCTGGGCCCCAGCCCGGACAGGCAGAGGGGAAGGGGCGCGGGTGTGGGGGGCGGGCAGGGAGGAATGGTGGTGGTGGGGTTACCGTGGGGGAGGGGCATGCGAATGATGGACAGAGCGGGGGACCGGCGGCGCAGGGCCGAGATCAGGGTCACGGCCCGGGCACTCACCGCTCTCCTGCTCGCTGCCCTTCTTGGCGGCGGCGGCGTTGCCCATCGCGGGTGTCGGTAGCCGGGGGGCCGGTCCCGGGAGCTGCGCCTGCGGCGGCGGCGGCGGCGGCGGCGGCGGCGGGGTGGTGCTTGCTGACGACGAGACACGACGGGCCGGCGGCCCCGGAGCGCGCTGGGCGGCGGAGGCGGCGGGCCCCCCCCCCCTCGGGCTGGCTGCGCTGGCTGCGGCGCCGGGACCCCCGCCCAGCCCCTGCTTCCCGCGTCTCTCGGCGCGCGCTCCCTTCCCCGCCCGGGAACCTCAGCCCGAGTCCGCTGTCCGTGACGCCCCCGCAGCCGGCCGCTCATTGGCCCAGGCTTCCGCGACTGACAGCCCAGGCTCGCGGCCCATTGGCTCGCCGCAACCCTCCCGCGACGCCATTGGCTCCCGGCCGCGTGACGCGGGGCCCGCGGAGACCTGGCCAATCACGGGCCCGCGATGGCTCCGTTGGGGCGGGCCGGCGACCCTGATAGGCCGAGACGCCCGGGGAGGCGCCTGATTGGTCGAGGCGCGCCGCCCCGTGCCCCCCTCCCCTTCCCCTCCCCTCCCGGGGCAGGGACGGCTCGGTGTCAATCCCGGGGTGAGAGGGCGGGGCGGGGCGCAGTCTGCGGGCCCCGGGCGGGGCGGGGCGGCGCGGCGCGGTGCGGGGAAGCTGGCGGGCGGCCGCGCGGCATTCCGGGGCCCAGTAGACGGCCCGGGCCGGCGGGCGGGCGGGCGGACGGACGGACGGACGGACAGACGGACCGGCCCCGTGCGCGCCGCAGTCTCCGCCTCCCCCGGCCCCCCTCCCCCCCGGCCCAGTGCGGCAGCGGCCGCGGGCCAGCTGAGGTTGACGCCACGGCCCTCCAGGCGCAGCCGCTGTCCACCGGCCGGCCGGCGGGGGAGGGGCGCGGCCTGCGCCGCGGGTCAGAGGTCGCCGGTCGTCGTCAACCCCCCCCCCCTCCGCCCGAGGTCCGGGACCCCAACGTGCCCGCCGGGGCGGCGGCAGCCAGGGAGGATGCGGGGCTGCTGGGAAGGGGGGCGCGAGGTGTCCCGACCCTGCGCTCCCTCCCGCCGGTGGTGACCGCGGGCGTCCGCGCCCCGCCGCCGCGCAGGCACCATTATATCATCATCATCATCACCCCCGCCTCACTCGCGAGGCGTCCTAGGCACCCCCGGGCCGGGAGTCGGCTCGCAAAGCCCATGCAACCTGCTCGCTGGGCGGAGAGAGGGCCGGTCCCCTTCTCTCTGGGCAATTTTTTTTTTTTCTTTTTCTTCTTTTTTTAGTGCAAAGCTGAGGATTGGACACTTGCTAGGAAGCGCTGTTCCAGGGCGCTCTTTCTCGGACACACAGCCTGAAGCCGGCTCACTCCCCAAGGGTTGGGGCTGACTCCGGGGGCCAGGGCATTCTTTGTTGGGGGGCGGTCTGGGAACTATGGATGCCAGTAGCATCTCCCTGGTACCCGAGGTGTCCTCCACCCTCTGCCCCCTGCAGGGAAGCGCTCTGGGACGGGAGCGGGGGGGGGGGGCTATGGAGGGCTATGGGCCACCCTCCCCAACGCCGGGGGCACACCTGCGCCCTGACCACCTTTCTAGCTCTGGGGTCTGCGGGAGCACGCCGGGCACAGGCACTGCCTCCAGTGCATTGTGGGAGTTGTTGACCTGCCAACCGCTCCACTTCGGACGAGTTCCATGGTAAGGTCGAGTGAATTTAGCAAAAGCGTGGCAGTGTGTCCTTGGATGACAGCGTTGCCCTTCCTGAGGGTCAAGGTCAAGGTCTGAAATAAGTCACTGGTTACCATGTAGCCAGTACAGCTGGTGTTCCTAAGCTTGGACAAAGAAAAACCATCCCTGACCCTCAGTCTAGACTCCAAGTGTACAAGCAGTTGAGACTGCAGGAAGGTGGCAAGCAAGGGAGAAGGGCCAACCACCAGGGGACACAGGGCGAGGGTGACAAAGCCGCCTTCACCGCAGGAGACAAAAGCAGAAAATCAGTCTGGATGAAGTGCTTTTTATTTTTTAAACCAACCAAACATCTTTCCTATAAAAGCCCTTTAATATACAAACAGCAACCACAACAGCACCCACACAGCAGCAAGGGACCGGGTGTTTGAACGGGGCAGGGTTTGCCCCAGGGCTCTGTGGGCGGCAGCCCTGATGCTCACAGGGCCGCACCACACACAGCAGACCCTCCCCTGCCCGTCTCCTGCACAGGGCAAGAGCCTGACCCAGCCAGGAGACAATGGCAAGGTGGCCGAGACTGACTGGCACCTGTGGTTCCTCGGTGTCCTGCGGCGCTCATCTTTGGGGACACCCTGGAGGACAGTGACTGCACCTGTGTCCACCTCCTAGCCGGATTCCTTGCCTGGGACCGATCTGCTCCAAGGTTGGAGGAGAGGAGCCGGTGGAGACTGACAGAACTTTGGCCTAACAGGCTGGGGCCTACCAGATACTGACCGAGGCGGGAGGCAGAGAGCACTTGGGGCATGAGCAGGAGAACAAACAGCACAGGTCAGAAATAAACTGCCTCTTCAAGGCCCATGAGGTGGGCCAGGGCTGGGGACCAGAGGCTCGCTCTTTCCCTGGCCAGGGCTGGCGGCCGAGGCAGCACCTCATCCTTGAGATGACCAGGCATGAGTGTCTGGGCCCCTGCAGGGGTGCGCGGAGCCCCGTCGTGCTCCTGACCTCCAAGTCAGATGCAGTCCATGGAGTTCTCTGGCAGGAGGCTGGGGCCACAGCCAGGAAGGCCCAGGCCCTTGGCAGGGGCGCAGCTGAGGGGCGTGCAGTCCACGTTGGGGTCCTGGTTCTCTATGGCCTCCAGCCTGTCAGGGCCGTTGTCCCAGTTGATATGAAAGCGGGTGACCCTGGGGTTTGAGGCCAGGATGTTCCGCTGGAGCTGTGGCAGGAAGAGGAATGTCAGTCCGTGTCACTGAGTGTCCGTGCTACTCACACGGAGCCAGGACCCCTCAACCCAGGAGACGGGCTGTTTGTTCTGTCAGTGCCACCAATGGCAGGCACCACTGCAGGATGCCCGGGCGCCAGGGCCTCCCTAGTCCTGATTCTGGCTATTCGTCTTCATTTTCTGGGTGTGTGGCTGGCGGGGCACCTTGCGACAAGGACGTTGCTGTGTAGCCTAGGCTGGCCTCAAACCTGCGGGGCCCTCCTGCCTGGGTTACAGGCCTAAGGAACCAGACCTAGCCTGTCTGGCTCTCTGACACAGGGTCTTGCTGTGTGCCACGGGCTGGCCCAGAATTCACGACGCACTGTGCCCGCTCTGGGCCTCACTCTGTAAGGCGTCCTTCAGAGAAGCACACGCCCTCACCCCAGCCCAGCCCTGCAGAAAGGCAGCCTTGACTTCCTAGGGGATGGGCTCCCAACTCTAAGGGCCAGCACAGGACGGGGAAAGACAAGACGGGCCCACCTGAGAGAAGTCTGGCTTTGGGGGTGGGTTCTCCCGCAGCTCCGGGTCGCGGTACTCGTTGTTGACGTAGTAGCCCACGCGGATGAACTCCTGTCCGTGGTAGGTGCAGGTGATGAGCACCACAGTGACGCCCACGGCATCGCTCTCGGGGATGAGGGACGGGTTGGGGGCATCGGCCTGGGGAGACACGACCTGGTCTTAGGCACCGCAGCCTGCACTCCCCGACGTCGCTGACAGACCCCCAACGAGCATGCACTTCCCAAGCAGAAGGCGTGCTTCTGCCTCGGAGCTTTTTGGTCTTGGTCTCGGTCCCGGGGAGGAGACACACCAGCTCATACAGGTGACTATGAAATGAGCGCACAGCTGGACGTGGCGGAGGGCTCACCTAGCAGGCGTGGAGCCCGCCTTCCACCCTCAGAACCACAGAAGCAAGTGGCTTTTAAAACCAGTGAACGTGCGGGTATGGTGGAGCACGCCTTTAATCCCAGCATTCAGGAGGCAGAGGTAGGAGGATCACGATGAGTTAGTTCAAGGCCACCCTGAGATTTTGTAATGAATTCCAGGTCACTCTGGGCTAGAGTAAGACCCTACCTTGAAAAAACAAAAACAAAACCAGTGAATGTGACAATAAGCACAGGGCGTGAGATGAGGCTGGACAGGCGGACACCAGGACAGCCGGGGCCTGCTGGGCCAGTCAAGGGCTTGGAAGGAAGGCGCAATGGTGAGAGGCGGCGGGTGTGAGGAGACTGCAGTGTGAGGAGGGTGAGGGGAGCAGGCCAGGTCTGGTCATCCTGCGAGGGGCAGGGGGCCTAGGCCAAGCAGCACGGGCCAGAAGAAGACAGCTGGCCAGGAGCACACAGCTGGTGGGGTACCTATGGGTGGCAACAGCTGTAACTGGCAAAGTGAAACACGGGCCTCAATTGGAACTCTCTCCTTCAGCGACAGCAGTGACACACACGTGCGTCCCCCGCTCAGGAGCAGGCCCTAGCTCTGGAGACAGGTGAGGGGCGGGACAGCTTGGACCAGGGGCTAACAGCCAGCAAAGCAAGACAGTGCATAATGGGTCTTTCTTTCATTTTTTTGGTTTTTCAAGGTAGGGACCCTCTCTAGCTCAGGCTGACCTGGATTTCACTATGTAGTCTCAGGGTGGCCTCAAACTCACAGCCATCCTCCTACCTCTGCCTCCTGAGTGCTGGGATTAAAGGTGTGCACCACCACGCCCGGCTGATAATGGGTCTTTCTATGAGTCCCCTGGTGAGCTCAGGACCTGCACTTCTTTTCGGTGTGTCCAAGGTGTGGTGTGTGCACATGTGCGCAGACGTGTGTGGACGCCGGCGGAGCTCCGTTTGCAGTCGGATTGGCTGACCAGGGCGCTCCGGTGATCTTCCTGTCTCTGCCCAGCCCAGTGCTGCTACAAGTAGATGTGGCCACGCCTGGCTTCTGACATGGTTGCGGGAATCAAACCCAGGTCCCCATGCCTGGGCAGGCAGCGCTCTGGGCTTTCTCCCCAGCCTGGAACTTGCGCGCCGCTGCGGCTGATGCTGGCAAGTGACGGCACCCTGTGGGAGTTTAGCCCAAGCTTCTTATTCCCCAGCTCCATACCTGCCAATCCATCTACCTACCAAGCCCAAAGCCAACAACCGTGCTGCTTTTTACGTGCAGACATCGAGAAGTAAAAGCCTGTAGGCATCTCTATAACCCGGCGGCTCATGTGGCCACCTGAGGCCAAACTAGAGGACACTGCCTCCTCGCTTTGGCTTTCACACAGAAAACCCTCTGGGCAATCTACCTAGGACCATGACGAGTGAACTTCTTAGTGCCCAGGCTGCTGCTTACGAGTTAACCTCCCCCAGCTTCCTGTCCACCATGACGAACGAGATCTGCCAGACACTCCAGCCACGTCGGCACTCTGCCTCACTCCTGGCCTAGGTGCGCCCTAAACCCCCTTGACTGAAGCCCTCTGAACCCTCTCCTTGCTACATCAGCAGCAAACCCAGGCAGAACATGTGTATTAGTGGTTAAGTTTCATATTCATCACTGCCTTTACGCACCCTTCAACCTTATTTTTTCAGACAAGGTCTCATGATGTAGGCCATGCTGGCCTTGAACTTAAGATGATCCTGCCTCAGCCTCCCAAACACTGAGATTACAAGTACGCACCACTATGTCCAGCTGCCACCTTCCTTCCTCCCTCCCCTTAAACATTTTTTATTTATTTGAGAGAGAGAGAGAGAGAGAGAGGAGGGAGAGAGGGAGGGAGGGAGAATGTGCGCACCAGAGCCTCCAGCCACTGCAGATGAACTCCAGATGCATGTGCCTCCTGTGCATCTGGCTTAAGTGGGTCCTAGAAAGTCAAACCAGGATCCTTTGGCTTTGCAGGCAAACACCTTAACCGCTAAGCCATCTCCAGCCCCCACCTTTCTTAGTAGAAACTGACTACTCCATTTTTTTGTTTGTGTTTTTTCGAGGTAGGGCCTCACTCTAGCCCAGGCTGACCTGGAATTCATCATGTAGTCTCAGGCTGCATTCCAACTCAGTGATCCTCCTACCTCTGCCTCCTGAGTGCTGGGATTAAACGTGAGTGCCACCACGCCTGGCTTCATTTTTTCAATTTTTTTTTGTTTTTATTTTTATTTATTTATTTGAAAGCAATAGACAGAGAGGGGTGGGGGAGGAAGGAGAGAATCAGGCTTATGTGAGTCCTGGGGAATCGAGACTTGGACTGGGGTCCTTAGGCTTCACAGGCAAGCGCTTAACTGCTAAACCATCTCTCCAGCCCCTGGCTCCATTGTTGATTTTACCTGCAAATGTTTAGCTCGCCAATGCCAAATGCCATACTGTGTTATGTTTTAAAATATAACTAACTATTTACATCATACAATAAAGCAAAGCCTCACAAAGACAGGTGAGGCAGTGGTGCCGAAGAGGTACCTGGTGTAAGACAGCTGACGGAGGAAACGCTAAGCAGGCTGTGTTTAGATGCAAGTTCTAGTGCTGAGCCATGAGCGAGTCAACACCATGTATTAACAGAGTATTTCTTCGAGACAAGGTCTTGCTGTATTTGCCCAGGTTGGTCTTAAAACAGGCACGCAGTACCATATCCAGCTCTGGTTAAGGAAAAGGTGACCTGATAAAACCTAACCCTGTTTCCGCTTGGGGTAATAGTTTGGGATCCACTAATTATGGGCGCATGGAAATTTTATATGACCCACTCTTGTGACTGGACCATAAATCAGTGGCGCACAGTAGCAGCTGCGCGCCAGAGGTGGGGAGAGGGTCTGAAGGACAGATGAGGAGACAGCGCAGGGTGGCGTGGTCAGACTCTGAAGGACAGATGAACTCAGACAATTCCCAGGAGTCAAACTAGGGTTTGTTGCTCAGGCAGGCCTTGAAGCTGCAATCCTCCCACCTCCCCCTCATGCACCACCAGGCCGAGCGCAAGCTAGGATTCAAACCAGAACCGTTGTCTGCTACCCCACACCGTCAGGCACCGGAAGCCTGTGGGATCGTGTGAGGTCGCAGTTCCCTGCTCAGCCCCGTGACGCTCCTGGAAGTCAGAGGCTTACCTGGAAGACGAACATGTGCCTTCCTGCAGGGACAGGACCCACCAGGACCGAGTCCAGGATCTGATCAAACTCCTCGCTCTCTGCTGAGCCCACATAAATGATCTTCCACTCCAGGTCTGCAAATACAGGGGGTGGGGAGTTAAGGTAACCACACAGCTGGGCAGCACGGAGGCAGGGAAGAGCTAATTTGGGGCAAATCTTGGACCCACTGGAAGGCCTGGTGGTCTGGGTGGCACTCGAAAGCTCCACTTCCAGTGCAGACATTTCTCCTACGGGCCTGGCTGGGCCAGGTGACCTTGACTCTGGGCCTTGGTGGAACTTGGGCCTCTCAGGCCCAGAGGAACCGCATGGCAGAGGCTGAATCAAGAGTCGCGTGATGCCAGCATGCCGGAGGAACGGCAGAGAGCAGGGCCACTGACACCCCCCCCCCCCCGCCATGGAAGCAGCGTCCTCTTTCACACACAGGGACTGATGCCACCAAGCGAGCGGATCCCTCGACAACTGGGGCAGGGTGGCAGATTCCAAGCGGGCAGAAGAGCCAGGTGGCAGGAGGGAGGAGAGGCTGCTGGGGAACCAGCTCGTCCTAGCTCTGACATCCGGCACCAACTCATGCCTACTTATGGGCACTGAGACTCCCTCAGCAAGTGGAGTGTGACAGGGCACAGCTCGGACCCTGGCTCTGCCTCCTACGTGGCAGGGCTTCATCCCTCCCGTGTGTGCTCAGAAGAGATGAAGGGAAAGTGCTCGGAGACCCTGCTGGTCAGCCACAGGAAGTTCCGGGTGCCGTTACCTCTTGCAGGAGGGCCAAGTGTATCAGGGGCAAGGTCATGCTAGTACAGAGGAGCTTGGCAGGAGACCCAAAACTTATTTTAGGTTCCCTGAAATTACACAACCCACAAGCTCCAGCAACTGGGGGAAGTTTCACAAGCTGTGAGTTTCACAGGAAGTGAGCTCCTGGAAGCTGCCCGACCCTCAGCCCAGTGTTCCACAGGCTTCCAAAGACTGTAGGGGATTAGCTACCTGAGCCCTAAGCCCTTCTTGACGTATCTGCTTCCTGTGCCTTGCAGTCTGACCCAGGTCCTTCTAGGTGACTTGACACCTCTGCCTCACCAAGGTGTAAACTCCAGCCTCATTGTGCATGTGTAGCTGGGAATGGAACCCAGGGCCTTGATGTACAAGCATGTAGCTAAGCAAGTGTTCAACCACAGAGCCACACCCCAGCCCTATGGATTTACTTTTGTTAAAAGTGATAGGGCTGGGGAAATGGCTTAGTGGTTAAGGCATTTGCCCATGAAGCCAGAGGACCCAGGTTCGATTCCCCAAGACCCACGTTAAGACAGATGCACAAGGTGGCGCAGGCATCTGCAGTTCCTTTATAGTGGCTGGAGGCCCTGGCACGCCCAGTCTCTCTGTCTCTCTTCTATCTCTCTGCTTGCAAATAAATAAATAAATAAAACTAAAGAAAAAAAGTAGTGACATGCCGGGCGTGGGGGCGCATGCTTTTAATCCCAGCACTCGGGAGGCAGAAGTAGGAAGATCACTGTGAATCGGGGGCCACCCTGAGACTACAGAGTGAATCCCAGGTCAGCCTGGACTAGAGTGAAACACTACCTTGAAAAAGAAAGACAAACAAGTAAATGAGTAAATAAATAAGGGGTTAGAGATGGCTCAGTGGGTAAAGCGCTTGTCACTCAAACGGAAGTGCCCGACTTTGATCACGTACAAGCTGAACGCCGGCTGAGGTGGAGCTCACCAGCTACTCGGGAAACAGAGGCAAGAGGATCATTGCTGAGTGCGAGGCCAGCCTGGGACTACAGAGCTGAGTTCCAGGTCAGCCTGGGCTAGAGGGACAGCCTGCCTCCAAAACAACAACAATACACAAACAACGAGGTCTCACTGCACAGCTGAGGCTGGCCTGGGACTTCAAATTCTCCTGCTTTACCTCTCGAGCCGTCTACCATGGTTGGAGGATAAATTATTATTATTATTTTTGTTTTTAGAGGTAGGGTTTCACTCGAGTCCAGGCTAACCTGAAATTCACTATGTAGTCTCAGGCTGGCCTTGAACTCATGGTGATCCTCTTACCTCTGCGTCCCAAGTGCTGGGATTAAAAACGTACACTACCATGCCTAAGCAGTTTTTTTTTTTGTTGTTTTTTTTGAGGTAGAGTTTCACTCTAGTCCAGGCTGACCTGGAATTCACTGTCGTCTCAGGGTGGCCTTGAGCTCACCTGGCCCGGCTTTAAAAAAATAAAATATTTATTTTTATTTATTTGAGAGAGAGAGGGAAAGAGGCAGACAGAGAGGGAGGGAGGGAGGGAGAATGGGGGTGCCAGGGCCTCCAGCCACTGCAAACAAACTCCAGTTGTGTGCACCACCTTGTACATCTGGTTTACATGGGTCCTAGGAAATCCAACTGAGGTCCTTTGGCTTTGCAGGCAAATGCCTTAACTGCTAAGCCATCTCTCCAGCCCCCAGCTTATTTTTTTTTAAATATTTAATTTACTTATTTATTTGCAAGCAGAGAGAGAGAGAGAATCAGAGAGGGAAAAGAGGGTTAGAAAGAAAGAGAATGGGTGTGCCAGGGCTTCAAGCCGCTGCAAACAAACTCCAGATGCACGTTCCACTTTGTGCATTTGGCTTTATGTGGGTACTGGGGAAAAGAACCCAAATCCTTAGGCTTTGCAGGCAAGCGTCTTAACTGCTGAGCCATCTCTTCAACCCAGGACAAACTGTTTTAAACAGAGGGATATTTACAAAAAGAAAAAAAAAAAAATCTGGGGGCTGGGGCAAGGGCTCAGCAGGGAAAGGTGTGTGCTTGCCCTGGCTCATAAAGCTAGGTGCAAAAAGTGTGCATGCATGTAGCGTCTGTTTGCAGCAGCAAGAGACCACGGTGTGCATCACACACACATAGCAGGCCAGTTACAGCCCTCAGTTCTGAAAGTGTACAGCCCTCAGCATCTGTACATTCTGCATCCGTGGATCCAACACACCACAGATGAAAAGCATTAGAAAAACAACGGGGTAGGACTCCTCACAATGTGCTCCCCCCCCCCAGACACAAAATGGCCTGGATATCCATGACCTCACAGCACCTGACACTACCTACACAAGACCATCATAAGAGGAGGAAAAGATCATGACATCAAAGTAAAAGACAGACTGAGAGAAAGGGGGAGGGGATGTGATGGAGAATGGAGTTTCAAAGGGGAAAGTGGGGAGGGAGGGAATTACCATGGGATATTGTTTACAATCGTGGAAATTGTTAATAAAAATTCAAAAAAAGAAAAACAATGGGGGTGTTGCGGGGGGGGCATGGGACAGGGTCTAAGAGATTGCTCCGTGGTTAAGGCACATAAAGTCAGATGGCCTGGATTCAATTCTCCAGGGTCCACACAAAGCAGCACATGTATCTGGAGTTCGTTTGCAGTGGTTGGAGGCCCTGGTGCACCCATTCTTTCGGCTTGTATCTTTTCCCTCTCTCTCTGTACTTGCAAACAAATAAATAGATAAATAAAAATATTTAAGAAAAACCATTAGGATCTGAGTTGTACCTCAGAGGTGGAGTGTTGTCTAACACTTGCAATGCCCTGGCTTCTATCCCCAGCACCACAGAAAGACCAAAAGGCTATGGAATTTCCTGTCATCATCTCCCCAGCACTGGCAATGTATCAGGTCCTCTCAGTCATCTAGAAATGATCTAAGGTCTGTGGACAAGAGCTGGTGTGGTAGGGGACACCTGTACCTCTAGGACTCGAGAGGCAAAATGATCAGTAAATTTCAGGCCAGCGTGACTCCTGTGTCAACTAGGCCATATAAAGGGCTAGGAAGATTGCCCAAAGGTTAAAGGCCATTGCCGAGGCCCTTGGTTTCCCACCAGGAATAGATGGCAAGACCCTATTGCTGAAGACTTCACGTACTTGGGCTGCAAGGCCACTGAGAAACCCTGCTGGAACTGAGCTGATAACCTCCTCCATGTAGACCAGCTGACAGAAAGCTGGAAGAAGCCATTCTGCATGTGGTTCAATAGGAGGGAGAGAAATCACCAGTGAAGATACTCAACAGTGGACACTGCAAGCCTTATAATTGGCCAGCCACGCCAAATGAGCCAACGGGTGCAATAGTGGCACACCTGTCACGATGGAAACCAACTGCCCTCCAATTGGACTGGAGGTCTGCTCCATGGAAGAGAATACATCCTGATACTGAAAACCTACAACAGGGTAGTCATGAGCTCTAGGTGTGTAACATCTGCTGCTGTCTGGCTAAATCTATCACACCTTCCAAGGCTCCGGGTCCATTGCGGAAGAGGCGGCAGAAAGAATGTAAGAGCCAAAGGAAGGGTAGGACTCCTTACAACGTGCTCCTCCAGACACAAAATGGCCTGGATATCTGTGGTGGTTTGATTCAGGTGTCCCCCATAAACTTAGGTGTTCTGAATGCTAGGTTCCCAGCTGATGGATATTTGGGAATTAATGCCTCCTGGAGGGAGTGTATTGTTGGGGGCGGGCTTATGGGTATTAAAGCCAGTTTCCCCTTGCCAGTGTTTGGCACACCCTCCTGTTGCTATTGTCTACCTTATGTTGGCCAGGGGGTGATGTTCACCCTCTGCTCATGCCATCGTTTTCCCCTGCCATCGTGGAGCTTCCCCTCGAGCCTGTAAGCCAAAATAAAACTCTTTTTCCCAGAAGCTGCTCTTGGTTAGGTGATTTCTACCAGCAATGCAAACCAGACTGCAACAATATCCATGACCTTACAGTGCCTGACACTACCTACACAAGACCATCCTAACAGGAGGAAACGATCATGACATCAAAATAAAAGACAGACTGATTGAGGGGGGAGGGGACATGATGGAGAGTGGAGTTTCAAAGGGGAAAATGGGGGGGGGGAGGGTATTACCATGGGATATTGTTTACAATTATGGAAGTTGTCAATAAAAATTAATTAAAAAAAAAGTAGTGCAAGGGCCTGGTGTCTACCTTCTGCCCGCACCCCCCACCAATAGATAAATACAATTTCTTTGTAAGCTTTCAATGTGCAATAAAAAAAATTTTTTCTTGCTTTAGCCCAGGCTGACCTGGAATTCACTATGTAGTCTCAGGCTGGCCTCACATTCATGGAGATCTTCCTATCTATGTCTCCCAAGTTCTGGGAATAAACGCGTGTGCCACCACACACAGCTATTTACACACACACACACACATTTTTTTTTTCCAGATGGGGTTTAGCTCTATCCTAGGCTTACCTGGAATTTACTATGTAAACTCAGGGTTGCCTCAAATTCATGGCAATTCTCCTACCTCTGCTTCCTGAGTGCAGGAATTAAGGGGGTGTGCCACTGCGCCCAGCTTCTATTTATTTTAAGAGAGAGAATGGGTGTGCCAGGGCATTTAGCTTTTGCAATCGAACTCCAGACACATGTGCCACCTTGTGCATCTGGTTTATGTGGGTACTGGGGAATCGAACCTGGATCTTTAGGCTTCATAGGCAAGTGCCTTAACATTTAAGCCATCTCTCCAGCTCTATTTTTTTTTTTTTTCAAGGTGGGGTCTCACTCTAGCTCAGGCTGACCTGGAATCCACTCTGTAGTCTCAGGCTGGCCTCTAACTCATGGCAATCCTACCTCTGCCTCCCGAGTGCTGGGATTAAAGGCATGCACCACCATGCTCGGCTTTTTTATTTTTTATTTTATTTATTTATTTATTTTTGAGGTAGGGTCTCACTCTAGTTCAGGCTGACCTGGAATTCACTATGTAGTCTCAGGGTGGCCTTAAACTCATGGTGATCCTCCTACCTCTGCCTCCCAAGTACTAACTAGGATTAAAGGCATGCACCATCAAGCCCAGCTCCAGCCCTTTTCAAATTTTTCAATTATTTATAAGCAGAAAGAGATACAGACAGTGTGAGGGAGGGAGAGAATTGGTGTGCTGGAGCCTCTAGCTGCTGCAAAAGAACTCCAGAGGCACATACCACTCCGTGTCTGACTTTAGTGAGGAGTGGGGACTAGAACCTGGGTCATTAGGCCTTGCAGGACAGTGCCTTAACCACTGAGCAAGCTCTCCAGCCCCCACAATTTCTTTTTCCACCAAGGTTGGGTCTCACTCTAACTCAGTCTGACCTGGAATTCACTATGTAGTCTCAGGGTAGTCTTGAACTCAAAGAGATCCTCCTACCTCTGCCTTCCGAGTGTTGGGATCAAAGGCGTGCGCCACAATGCTGGGCAGAAACTGGTAGTTTCTTCCACAGGGAACATTCAGTTGTGTGTGTGTGTGTTGCTAGGGGTGGAACCATGGCTCTTATGCAGGCTAGACAAGGGCCCTGTCAGTGAGCCATAACTACAGTCCTTTTTGCTCAGTTTTATTTTTTTCTTCTTCTTCTTTTTGGTTTTTTGTTATTGTCTTCATTTATTTATTGTTTTGTTATTGTTTTCTGGGCAGGGTTTTAATCTAGCCCAAGCTGATCTGGAATTCATTCTATAGTGATTCACACAGATCCTCCTACCTCTGCTTCCTGAATGCTGGGATTAAAAGGTATGTGTCATGACACCTTCCTCTCAATTTTTTTAAAGATTTATTTAATTTACTTATTTATTACAGATGGGGGTGGGGAGTGAGAATAGACACACCAGGGCCTCTAGCCACTGCAAACCAACTCCACATGCGTACACTGCCATGTGGGTCTGGCTTACGTGGGACCTGGAGAATTGAACCTAGGTCCTTAGGCTTTGCAGGCATGTGTCTTAACTGCTAAGCCATCTTCCCAGCCCTTATTTTTATTTTTAAAAATTTATTTGAGAGAAAGAGACAGACAGACAGACAGACAGACAGACAGGCAGAGAGAGAGAGAGAGAGAGGGAGGGAGGGAGGGAGGGAGGGAGGGAGGGAGGGAGGGAGGGAGGGAGGGAGGGAGGGAGAGAGGGAGAGAGAATATGGGCTATGGGCATGTGAGAGCCTCCAGCCACTGCAAACAAACTCCAGATATATGCACCTCCTTGTACAGCTGGCTTACATGGGTCCTGTGGAATTGAACCGAGGTTCTTTGGCTTTGCAGGCAAATGCCTTAGCCACTAAGCCATCTCTCCAGCCCACAATTTTTTTTTTTAGTAAAACAAGAGAATTTATTTGGAAAGTAGGATATACAAGGCATGATTCTAACATTGAATTAGATTGTTAAAATTAGTCCCCACTCCTCACTAAAGTCAGACACAGACTGGTGCGTGCCTCTGGAGTTCTTTTGCAGCAGCTAGAGGCTCCAGTACACCAATTCTCTCCCTCCCTCACACTGTCTGTCTCTCTTTCTGCTTATAAAGACACTAAAGACAACAGCCCACAAATTTTTTTATGTGTGAGAATGAAAATATTTAGTAGCAGAGGCCAGTAAGTTGAAAAGGAGACATAAAGGGTGGAGAAAGGAAGGGAGGAGGATACTTAATAGGTTGATATTGTATATATGTAATGACAATGATTGTAATGAGGAGGTAATATGATGGAGAATGGAATTTCAAATGGGAAAGTGTGGGGGTGGGGAGGGAGGGAATTACCATGGGATATATTTTATAATCATGGAAAATGTTAATAAAAATTTTAAAAAAAGAAAGAAAGAAAGAAAGAGAGAGAGAAACAAAGAAAGAAAAAGCCAGGTGTGGTAGGGGAGGCAGGGGTAGGCGGTCAAAGCCATCCTGAGAGTACATAGTGAATTCCAGGTCAGCCTGAGCTAGTAAGACCCTACCTTGAAACAACAAAACAAAAAGCTGGACGTGGTGGCGCACGCCTTTAATCCCAGGACTTGGGAAGGAGAGGTAGGAGGATCGCTGTGAGTTCGAGGCCAGCCTGAGACAACATAGTGAATTCCAGGTCAGCCTGGGCTACAGTGAGACCCTAGCTTGAAAAAACAAACAAAAACAAAATACAACAACAAACCCAGAACAGAACAAAACAAACCAAACCCCAAAATTATCATAATAGCAATACAGCACTTTGCAGAAGCGTGCAGCACTGGGGGTCCCACCCGATGAGAGGTGGTGGTGGCAGTGCCAAGAGCAGGCAGGACAGCCCCTGTGTACTTTGGGGTAAGAAGGGCCGGAAGAGGACGGGTCAGCGCGGCCAGCCTCCAACAGCACAAGCAGTGATTGAGAACCTGGGGCCAGCTGGAGGTTCCTGAGGAAAAGTCCCTTCATCCTGCTGTAACTAGCACCAGCGACCTGCTCGCGACTTACTAATTTGAGAGAGAGAGAGACAATGGGCGCGCCAGGGCCTCCAGCAACTGCCAACAAGCTCCAGACGCATGCACCACCTTGTGCATCTGGCTTGCATGGGTCCTTGGGAATCGAACCTGGGTCCTTTGGCTTTGTAGGCAAACTCCTTAACCACTAAGCCATCCCTTCAGGCCTCACACTATACCTCTAAAATAGGAACCGGGGCTAGAGGAATGGCTTAGCAGTCAAGGCACTTGCTACAAAGCCAAAGGGACCAAGCTCAGTTCTCCTAGGTCCAACTACATTCGCCAGATGCACAAGGTGGTTTATGTGTCTGGAGGCTGTGATGCTCCGGTAGAAGCTGCTGGAATGGGGGGAGTGGGAAGATGGCCCAGCACCCAAGAGTGCTCACTTACTAAGAACGGAATTTGATCACCAGCACCCACAATCAACAAGCAACAACAAAATGGCACTGCCCATGTACGCCTATAACCCCAGGACTGAGGGGAGAATCAGTGGGGCTCACCCGTCAGCCAGTCTAACTGAAAAACGGCAGCTCTGAGTCGAGAGACTCATCTCAAAGAAATACGGCACAAGAGCAACAGAGGGCATCTATCTGACAGTCTCCTCTGGCTTCCACATGTGTCGATCTGCACACACGTGCATACACCACACACACACACACACACACACACACACACACACACACACACACCAAAAACAAAATTTAAAAAGCACAGTGAGGTGTTTTTGTTCTTTTCCAGGATTGGAGCAAAGATAAAGAATGTGGACTCAGAGCCGGGCAAGGTGGCGCACACCTTTAATCCCAGCCCTCGGGAGGCAGAGGTAGGAGGATCACCATAAGTTCGAGGCCACCCTGAGACTCCATAGTGAATTCCAGGTCAGCCTGCGCTAGAGTGAAACCCTACCTCGAAAAAACAAAAAAAAACAGAAGAAAAACAAAAAGAATGTGGACTCAGGAGCTGGGCGTGGTGGCACACGCCTTTAGTCCTAGCATTTGGGAAGCAGAGGTGGAGAGGTGGGAGGATCACGAGTTCAATGCCACTCTGAGACTACACAGTGAATTCCAGGTCAGCCTGGGCTAGAGTGAGACCCTACCTTGGGGGGGGGGGGGGGAGAAAGTGGGCTGTGCTGGGCGTGGTGGTGCACACCTTTAATTCCAGCACTCGAGAGGCAGAGGTAGGAGGATCTCTGTGAGATAGAGGCCACCCTTAGACCACATAGTGAATTCCAGGTCAGCCTGGGCTAGAGTGAGACCTTACCTCGAAAAACAAAAAGAGAATGTGGACTCAGCATTCAGACAAGCTGGAGTGGCAAGACGCCCTGGCTGGGTGACTTGAACAAGTCACTTCTGTTCCCTTAAAAACTACCAGCAGGGGGGAAAAAACACCAGCAGGTTGACTAGCCTTTCCTGCTCTGATGCTATAAATAAGGGCTAAAGTACACGCTAATGACCATGCAGCCATTTTTAAATGCAAGGAGCACAAGCAGGCTGATTGAAACCCAATCTCCCACCATCTGGGGACTGTGAATCCCTTAGGCTATTAGCTCCTTATATCCCCTCCTGGCTCTCAAATTAAATCTTATTCCACAGTGCCACTCTACCCTTTATTTATTTATTTACACCCTGCCTTGTTCCAGAAAGGATTTAACCCAGCTTATTCTATAGTTAGTCCTAAGTAGACACCTTAGTTTAAGCAGCGAGAAACCAGGGAGTTTACTGGGGCTCACAGGACACACTGTAGCAGCATTGAGCCAAGCTAAACCACCAGCTCTGCCTGCAGACCACCCACCTACCACCCAGAGGTACTAGTTGGCACACCCTGGCCTCTCAGACCTCCTCCTCAGTAGCTATCTCTGTTATTTTTTTTTTTAAAAAAAAAAGGCTGGGGAGATGGCTTAGCACTTAAGGGGCTTGCCTGTGAAGCCTAAGGACCCAGGTCCAATTCTCCAGATCCCATGAAAGCCAGCTGCACAAGGTGACACATGCATCTGGAGTTCACTTGCAGTGGCTAGAGGTCCTGGCACACCACTCTCTGATAAGTAAATAAAAATAAGAAATTATGTACATGTGTACATGTATGCCTGTGTATGGGTCTCTTGCTGCTGCCAAACTCCAGACACATGCATCACTTTTTGCATTTGGCTTTACATGGGTTCTGAGGAAAACAAACCTGGGCCAGTATGCATTGCAAACAAAGCACTTAAAAATGTTTTAAATACATTTTTAAAATTTACTTTTATTTGAAAGAGAGAAAGAATGGGCATGTCAGGGCCGCCAGCCGCTGCAAACCAACCCCAGACGCAGGCGCCACCCTGTGCTTACATGGTCCTGGGAAACTGAACCTGGGTCTTTAGGCTGCCCTGGTGAGCGCCTTAACCAGTGAGACATCTCTCCAGCCCGTTGGTTTGAGAGAGAGAAGAGAAGCAAGGTTTTTTTTTTTTTTTTAAGTTGAAAGATTTGGAGTATGCAGTCATTTTTAATTTTAACAAAATAGATAATTTCATGTTACATTGAGTGCCAAGTCTATCCACTCATTATTGATAAAGTTTTAGAAATGTTTTCTATAAAACTGCAGTATTTGACTGAGAACTAAAACCGTTATAACATTTCTACAGGTCCAGAGTCCCCAACATTATCCTCAATAGTATTTTGATAAACTTGAAAAATACAGAAAAGTACAAAAAAATAAGACAAGATATCCATATACCACAACTGAGCATTAGCCAGTATCTTTATATATTTACTCGCAGTCTCTATGAGAAATGGATGTTTATATAAAAAGCTGAAGCCCCCTTCCCGCCCACCTCCCTCATTTATTCCACCCCCTTCTCCAATCTTCACAGGCCACCATTGAAAGGAGTTTGGTCTGTATCCTTCTGGCTCATCTCAAAAACATTTACATGCATATGTGTATCCATTACCAATATAAAGTACGGAGTTGGATGAAGAAAAATTAAATTTTACAGAACGTCACTGTACAACTTGAGTCTCCTTCCCCGTCATTTCTAGTAGCTTTCTACATGTCGATCTCACCGGTGAGGCAAGGTGTTTTTAACTGGGGAGCCCGCCCTCTTAATTTAGTTATTTATTTGGCTTTTTGAGGTAGGATCTCCCTCTAGCCCAAGCTGACCTGGAATTAACTCTGTAGTCTCAGGGTGGCCTCGAACTCGTGGCAATCCTCCTACCTCTGCCTCCGAGTGCTGAGATTAAAGGTGTGCGCCACCACGCCCGGCTACCTGTTCTTTTTTAACCATCAATAAACAAACGTACTCATCGACTGATCCCCTTAAAAGCACGACTTGCCTAATAATGGTGCAGGGGGGGGGTGCCCTCACATTCCACATGTGCACACACTTTATGTGAAAAGTCTTGCCCTTTGTGGGTCCTGTCAACTCTTCTGTGAGCTGGGAGCCATGTGCACCACCGTTATGTCACAGAGATGAGTGAGTCAAGTCCCACCAAGGCAAGAGACAATAAAGGGGGCGACCTCACAGCTGAGTGGTTGGAGCCTAGGTCCCATCCTGGCTTGGCCCAGTCCATCCCACTGCACAGCCCAGACTGGGCCCCACTATCTGAAGAGGAATTGTTAACACATCTATGTCTGCAGGAAACTCGCAGAAACCTCGAGTCACCGCTCAGGTCTAGAATGTTCTTCCAAGCCCACAGGCAAGAGAGGAGAGGGAGCGGATCCAGAGCTGGAGAGATCGAGCCACGGCAAAGTCTGGGGCTTCTAGGAGCCCTCCACCCATCCAGGAGGAGCTGACACAAGCTAAATAGGGAAGGAACTCCGTGAAGGTTCACAAGCTGCAGCTGCTGGACCGTGGGGCAGGGGAGAGGGGGGCGGAGAGGGGATGATCCCACAGAAAAGGGCGGCACGGTCCACAATCAAGGTGAATTTGGGGAAAGGTGCCCACTGCGAAGATGGGGTGCAGCGGTCTGGGGTGTCCATACAGAAAAGAAAGAGATGAGTGAGTGGACGTACTCTGATGTCAGACGGGAGAGGATGGGTGGGAAAAAGTCTCCCAAGAAACCGGGGCGCTGCAGTCTGGCCATAGGGAAGGCGGGGTGACTTAAGGGTCTCCACATGGGAGGACAAGGTGATGCAAGACCTGGGGCGGGGAGGGAAACTTCATAGTGGAAGCGGGGGTGCTGGGGGTTGAATGAGCAACTTCTGTAGGGGGGTGAGACCACCCTCTGGAGGAGAGCTGGTGGGTAATTGGGGGGGGGGCAGGGCAGTTCGTGGGGAGACAGATTAGCACAAGCCGGGGCTGAGAGGGATTCCTAGGGAAATTGGGGTGGCGGGTGGTGAGGGAAGGGGGGGGTGTCCTCCCAGCAAGGGGGTCTGCCTCACCGTCGGCCAGGGCCTCGTTGCATTCGAAGCTGATCTCGAACCGGAAGGGGCTGTGGAAAGGGCTCGGGTTCTCCAACACCGCCACGTTGAGCACCGACACCTTGGCCATCACCACTCCGCGTCCGGTGGTGTGGCAATGGGGAGGGGAGGGGAAACAAAGGGGGGGGGTGGGGAAGAGGACACGTCCGGGTGGGGAAGGGCAGCGTCCACGCACGGCGAACTCCCTTAGCCTCGCAGCCTCCTCTGTCGCTCCCTCTCCGCAGCGCGCCGCCTTCAAATAGCCGCTCCGCCCCCCGCCCAACGCCCGCTCGGAGGACCAGCCAATCGCAGAGCGCGTCCCCGCGCGCGCCTGCACTGCGCGCGCCAATCAGAGGCGCCGCACGCAGCGCGGAACTTCTTTCACCCAATCACGACGGTTCCCGCAACCGGCGTGGCCCGGCCCCCCCCCCACCCCCTCGCTCCGTACTTCCGGGAGCAGCCTGGAGCCAACTGCCGCCGCAAGGGGGCGCGCGGCGCCCACGGATTGGGGCGGGCGAGGGGGGCGGGTCCTGGCGCCCGCCGGGATGCTCGGGCCGCGCGCGCGCGCGGTCGGGCGGCGGCGGGGATTGGCTGAGCTCGCCCGGGGGATGTTGTGCGCCTGCGCAGTGCAGCCGGGCGTGAGGCGCAAGCGCAGCGTCGGTCTCGCCCTGAGGGGCGAGGGATAGCGTTGGTGAGGGGTTCGAATCCCGCTTTGGCAACACCACCCTCGCCACCATCTCCCACCTCCCTGCCGCCGCCTTGAGGGTCCTATCAGTTTTATATATATGTATGTATGTATGTACTTTTTTTGAGAGAGAGAGAAGGAGTGAATGGATGCACCAGGGCCTCCAGCCACTGCCAACGAACTCCAGACGCGTGTGCCCCCTTGTGCATCTGGCTAATGTGGGACCTGGGGAATCGAACCTGGGTCCTTAGGCTTATTTGGGAGGCAGAAGCAGAGAGAGAGAGAGGAGGGGGGTGGGGGAGAGGGAGAGGATGGGCACGTCAGGGCCTCTAGCCACTGCACACAAACTCCAGACGCATGGGCCAGCTTGTGCAACTGGCTTATGTGGGTCCTGCGGTATCGAACCTGAGTCCTTCGGCTTTGTTAACCATGAAGCCATCCCTCCTCCAGCCCATTTAAAAAAAAAATAATTTTTCTATTTATATGACAGAGAAACAGGGGAAGTGAGAGAGAGAGAGAATGAGCATGCCAGGGCTTCCAGCCACTGCAAACGAACTCCAGACGCATGCGCCCCCTTGTGCATCTGGCTAACGTGGGTCCTGGGGAGTCAAACTTGGGTCCTTTGGCCTTGCAGGCAAACGCCTTACAGCCAGGTTGTTTTCCAAGTTGTGCAGATGGAAGTTCTAGTCTGGTCTCCGAAGCACAATTTCTCTGGGGAAACTTTACCCCCCCCCCACACACACTGAAAAAAAAAATCACTATTTTGGGGGGGAGCATTTTGAGGTCAGGTCTTGCTCTAGCTCAGGCTGACCTGGAATTCACTATGTAGTCTCAGGGTGGCCTCGAACTCATGGCGATCCTCCTACCCCTGCCTCCCGAGTGCTGGCATTAAACGCATGTGCCACCATGCCTGGCTTCACTGACAGTTTTTTAAAATTAATTATTAATTATTGTTTAAAGAGAATGGGTGCACCAGTACCTCCAACTGCTGCAAATGAACTCCAGGCACATGTGCCACCTTGTGCATCAGGTTTACCTGGGTACTGGGGAATCAAACCTGGAACCTCAGACTTTGCAGGTGCAAGCGCATTAACTGCTAAGCCATCTCTCCAGCCCAGTTTATTTTTATTTATTTGAGCGTAACAGACACACACAGAGAGAGAGAATGGGCACTGCAGGGTCCCCAGCCACTGCAAACGAACTCCAGACGCGTGCACCACCTTGTGCATCTGGCTAACGTGGGTCCGAGGGAATTGAGCCTCGAACCGGGGACCCTAGGTTTCACAGGCAAACGCTTAACCTCTAAGCCATCTCTCCAGCCTTTTTAAATGCAAGAGATTGAGAGTGAGAGTGAGAGTGAGTGCGAATGGGTGCACCAGGGTCTCCAACGGCTGCAATTGAACTCCAAATGCCGGCGCCCCCTTGTGTGCATGTGCAACCTTGTGCTGTGTGTCTCTAGCTTCAGTGGGACCTGGAGAGTTGAACATGAGTCCTTACCAGAAACTTCTCTCAGACCCCTCCACCTGCGTCTAAACACTATCGTCCCCTGCCAGTCTCTCCTTCCACAGACGACTGGGAAAAACCAGGAACCAAATATCTAATTTCACACACCTTCCACTAGTTACATGTTTTAAATATATACTAGCCAGGCATGGTGGCCCACGCCTTTCATCCCAGCACTTGGGAGGCAGAGGTAGGAGGATCGCCATGAGTTCAAGGCCACCCTGAGACTACAGAGTTAATTCCAGGTCAGCCTGGGCTAGAGTGAGACCCTACCTTGAAAAACAAACAAACAAAAATTTAAAATATATACTTTATGGGGCTGGAGAGATGGCTTAAGGACCCAGGCTCGATTCCCCAGGACCCACATAAGCCAGATGCACAAGGTGGTGCAGAGGTCTGGGGTTCGTTAGCAGTGGCTAGAGGTCCTAACACTAGCTCACTCATTCTCTTCTCTCTCGCTCTTTCTCAAATAAAACAGATTTTAAGAAAAAAATATAATATATGGCTGGGGAGATGGCTTAGCCATTAAGGCCCTTGCCTGTGAAGCCTAAGGACCCAGGTTTGATTCCCCAGAACCTATGTAAGCAGACGCACAGGTGGCACATACGTCTGGAGTTTGTTTTTACTGGCTGGAGGTCCTGGCACGCCCATTCTCTACCTGTCTCTTTCTCTTTCTGTCTCAAATAAATAAATATTAATAAAGTTATTTATTTACTTATTTGCAAATAGAGATCTTACCATTGCCATCACACTCCAAACACATGCCTCACTTTGTGCATATGGAATTACGTGGACACTGGGGAAATCAAACCCTGCCGTGGCAGGCTTTAGGGTCTCCCTCTAGTCCAGGCTGACCTGGAACTCACGGACGATCCTCCTATCTCTGCCTCCTGAGTGCTGGGATTATAGGTTTCTGTCACCATACCCAGCGAAATTAATACCACAGTTTAATCCTGTATGACCAAAATGTTAATTTCAAATACGATAAATATAAAAATGCTGAGACATTGGGCGTCCTTTCACTCAGTGGAGTAAGAAACACTTATGGGCTGGAGGGAAGCTTAGTGGGTAAGGCGTTTGCCTGCAAAGCCAAAGGACCCAGGTTCGATTCCCCAGGACCCATGTAAGCCAGATGTACAAGGGGGTGCAAGCGTCTGGAATTGGTTTGCAGCGGCTGGAAGCCCTGGTGCACCCATTCTCTGTCTCTGTCTCTCTCTTTCAAATAAATTAAATAAATAAATAGAAGTTTTTAAATAAAAATGTCTTCCAAATATGAATGGAGATGTAATAAAGAATTTGGAGGCGGGCGTGGTGGCACACACCTTTAATGCCAGCACTCGGGAGGCGGAGGTAGGAGGATTGCTGTGAGTCCAAGGCCACCCTGAAACTACATAGTGAGTTCCAACACAGCCTGGGATAGAGGTGAGACCTTACCTCAAAATAGCAAAAGAAAGAAAGAAAAGAGAAAAATTAGAGCATGAGAGCTGGAGAAATGTTAAAGACATTTGCTTGCAAAGCCCGAGAGCCCAGGTTGAATTCCCTAGTTCCCATGTCAAGCCAGATGCACAAAGTGATGCTTATTTCTGGAGTTCAGTAGCAGCAGTGGGAAGCTGTGATGCACCCCTACTCTCTCTCTCAAAAACAAAACAAAATGCTGGAGAAGATAGATGGCTTAGCGGTTAAGGTACGTGCCTGCAAAGCCAAAAGATCCCGGTTCAATTCTCCAGGACCCACGTAAGCCAGATGCATAAGGGGGCGCATCTGGAGTTCGTTTGCAGTGGCTGGAGGCCGTGGCACACCCAATTCTCTCTCCCTTTATAAATAAAAATTTTTTCTAAAAAAACATTTTATTGTTTATTTGAGAGACGGGGGGGGGGGCTGGAGAGATGGCTTAGCGGTTAAGTGCTTGCCTGTGAAGCCTAAGGACCCCAGTTCGAGGCTCGATTCCCCAGGACCCACGTTAGCCACATGCACAAGGGGGCACACGTGTGTGGAATTCATTTGCAGTGGCTGGAGGCCCTGGTGCACCCATTTTCTGTATCTGCCTCCTTCTCGCTCTGTCTGTTGCTCTCAAATAAATAAAAAGTACCAAAAGAGAGAGAGAGAGACAGACAGAGGGAGGGAGACAATGGGTGCACCAGGGCCTCTAGCTGCTGCAAACAAACTCCAGACGCATGTGCCCCCGTGTGCATCTGGCTTATGTGGATCCTGGGGAATTGAACCTGGGTCCTTTGGCTTTGCAGGTAAGCACCTTAACTGTTAAGCCATTTCTCCAGCCCAAACATAAATGGTTTTTTCTTTTCTTTTCTTTTTTTTGTGTTTTTTTTGTTTTCTCGAGCTAGGGTCTCACTCTGGCCCAGGCTGACCTGGAATTCACTATGCAGTTTCAGGCTGGCCTTGAACTCTCGGCGATCCTCCTACCTCTGCCTCCAGAGTACTGGGATTAAAAGCATGTGCCACCACGCCCGGCTTCTTCTTCTTCTTCTTCTTTTTTTTTTAAGTCTCTGAACTTGCCCTCGGAGTATCTTCTGGCATTCCAGTGGAATCAGTTCCTCTCCCAGCATGGGGGCAAATGCCTTTCCATCAGCTGAAAATATTTGCTCAAGTCTGGGGTTCTTGTAGGCACACAGTCACAAACGTGGAAAGGGGACCACAGCAAACGGCAAGCTGCGTGCATCCTGTCTCAGGGGAACTTCGTCTTTATGCTCCACTCAGCTCCTGCACGCTCGGCCACGTGCTGTATGACACACCAAGAAAGTACTAAGAGAATTTTTAAAACAGTGAGAATTTCTGCCTTCCTGGAATTTAAAGTGGGGAGGCTGACAACAAACAAGGAAGCAAAAAGCAGGCCAGGTTTGCACACCTGTAATCATGACACTTGGAAGGCTGGGGCAGGAGGGGCAGGCTCAGCCTGGGTTACAAAGTGAGACCCTGCTCTAAATACAAAAAGCAGGCACTCGGGAGGCAGAGGTAGGAGGATCGCCGAGAGTTCGAGGCCACCCTGAGACTCCATAGTGAATTCCAGGTCAGCCTGAGCCTAAGTGAGACCCTACCTCGAAAAACCAAAAAAAAAAAAAAAAAAAAAACACAAAAAAACAGGGCTGGGCAGGGTGCACCAGGGGGGTGCAGACATCTGGAGTTTGTTTGCAGTGGCTGGAAGCCCTGGCGTACCCATCCTCTCAAATAAATAAAAAGTAGGGCTAGAGAGATGGTTTAGTGGTTAAGGCACTTGCCTGCAAAGCCAAAGGACCCAGGTTCGTTTGCAATGGCTGAAGGCCGTGGAGTGCACATTCTCTCTCTCTCTCTCTCTCTCTCTCTCTCTTTCTCTCAAAGAAATAAATAAATTGAAAAAGAAAAAGTAGGGCTGGAGAGATGGCTTAGCGGTTAAGGCGCTTGCCTGCAAAGACCCAGGTTTGAGTCCCTAGGACCCCGCATAAGGCAGATGCACAAGGGGGCGCACGCGTCTGGAGTTTGTTTGCAGTGGCTGGAGGCCCTGGCGCGCCCGTTCTCTCTCTCTTCCTCTTCCCCCCTTCAAATAAATAAATAAAGGGCTGGAGAGATGGCTTAGCGGTTAAGGTGCTTGCTGAGAAACCTAAGGACACAGGGTCGATTCTCCAATACTCACTAAGCGAAATGCACTCATGGTGATGCTCCCACCTCTGCCTCCGGAGAGCTGGGAGTAAAGGCGTGCGCCACCACGCCCGGATGATGAGCAGTCGAGTTCTAAGCAGCTGTGTTTGGACATGAAGTACACATGATACGATTGTAGTGTTGTTGGGTTTGAATGCTCCCACTTCCAGCAGCATGCGGGAGCCAGACAAGCTTCTGAAATGTGTTATTTATGTTTACTTATTTTAGAGAGAGCAAGAGAGAGAGAGAGAGAGAGAGGGAGAGAGAGAGAGAGAGAGGGAATTGGCACTCCTGGGCCTCAGTCATTGATATTAAACTCTAGACGCTTGCGTCACCTAGTGGGCCTGTGCGACCTTGTGCTTGCCTCACCTTTTGTGTGTCTGGCTTATGTGGGATCTAGATAGTAGAACTTGGGTCCTTTGGCTTTGTAGGCAAATGCCTTAACTGCTAAGCCATCTCTCCAGCTCATGATAGCTTTTTTTTTTTTCCTAATAGTTTGAGACAGAGAAAGAGACATAGAATAGGTGTGCCAAGGCCTCTAGGCACTACAAACAAATTCCAGCCACCTTGTGCATCCTGGTTCATGTGGGTACTGGGGAATCAAACTTGGGTCCTTGGGCTTTGCAGGCAAATGCCTTAAGTGCTGAGCCATCTCTCCAGTCCCCCTCTTTTTAAAAACATTTTATTTATTTGAGAAGCGGGTCAGGTACAGAGGATCCAGGACCTCTTAGCCATTCCCGAATGAACTCCAGATGCCTGGGCCTCCCTGTGCGCCTGAGTTTATAGGGGTACTAGAGAATTTAACCCGAGTCCTTTGGCTTTGCAGGCAAGTGCCTTAAATAACTAAGCCATCTCCAGGCCCCATTTTAAAGAATATTTTATTTTCATTTTTCAAGATAGGGTTTCACTGTATAGCCCAGGGTGACCTGGAATTCACTATGTAGTCTCTGGGTGACTTTGAACTCACAGTGATTCTCCTACCTCGGCCTCCTGAGTGCTGGGATGAAAGGCGTGCACCACCACGCTTGGCTCTCTTTTTCCTTTTTTTTTATTTTTTTAAGTTTTTATTTATTTGAGAGAGTCAGAGAGTGACAGACAGACAGAGAGAATGGGCACATTGGGCCTCCAGCCACTGCAAAGGAACTCCAGACACATGCGCCACGTTGTGCATGTGGGGAATTGAACGGAAGTCCTTTGGCTTTGCAGTCAACCGCCTTCATGGCTAAGCCATCCCTCCAGTCCATCTTTTTTTCTTTTTCTTTTCTTTTTTTTTTTTGAAGCAGGGTTTCACTGTAGCCTAGGCTGACCTGCCAATCACTGTAGCCCAAGAGGAATATAAAACTCACGGATGAAACCTGCACCTCCACACAGTTACTTCTGCACACAGCAGTCGGTTCCTGGGGACTCAAACTAGAACTACCATCCCACTTCTTACCCCACCCTGAATGAGTCACACCACTCTTGTCATTCCAAGAAATCTTAATTTCTTTATTGACTTTTTTTTTTTTGACTCAACAATTTTTTTTAACTTTTTGTTTTTTTCTGAAACGTTCTTGTTATGAGCCTTTTGTTTTGTTCTCGTTAAATGCACTCGACCCAAAATTGGTTTGGCATATCGAAAAGGAGACCAAGGGGGAGGGGGGGGGGGAAGAGGAGGAGGAGGAGGGGGAGGGGCTGGGGCGCGGGAGCAGGGAGGCGGCCCTGATGGACAGAGAGATTGATGAATAGAAAGAGAGGAACGCAGACGCGGAGAGAACGACATGGGGCTGAGGTGGGGAAAGGGAAGGCTAGGGAGACCCAAAAGAAACAAGTATCGAGAGAGAGAAAAAGAATTAACAAGATTTAGGAGCAAATGAACTCAGGAGCCCGAGGAAACCAAGACCCTTCTCTGTACCTTCCCAGCTGGGGTAGGGCGTCAAGGCACCAGGTCTGGTTGAGGTGGGGGATACCTGGGCTCTCTGGGTGGCTTTGGGAGGGACTGCGGTGGAACCCAGCCCCACCTGGGGCCCCTTCCGTGCGACTGTTGAGGCCTGAGATCCCCCCCACCCCCGGGTGATTCCAGCTGGAGTGGGGAGCCAAGGGCCCTGCTACACCCTCTCCCCCTGATTGTCCACGTCTGGAGTGTAAGGAGGGCTGGACAAAAGCAGCTGTCTACCTCGCTCCTCCCAGCCCAGCCCCTGGAAGACCCCTCTTGCCGGGCCTGGGCTGGGCCAGACCCTCCGCATAGCCATGGCGGGGGCTCCAGACCAGCAAGGGCCGCCGAGCTGACCGTCTGCTACCCTCCTCGCCGTCCCCTGGCAAGACTGCCCCGTGCGGTCACTTTCCCCGGTCTACACCTCACCAGCCGTCTTCCAGTGACGCGGGCACAGATAAGCTCTGCCTTCTCCTCACATCTCGCCCCATCCGCGGAGCAAACCACTCACCACCTTTGGTCTCCCCTCATCGATGGGGACGAGCCAGCCCCAGCGCCCCAGAAGGTGATGGGGGGGGAGGTTCCTAGCAGCAAAAAGGGTCCTTCCGGCCACCACGTACATGTCCCCCTTCCCTTCGGTGACCTCCCAGAGGCCCTCCCTCGTAACCCAAAGTTCATGGCAGCTGCAGGCTGAGACTCAAAGATGTCTGAAAACTCATGGCACTTGTGAGAGAGAGAGGGCGGGGCAAGAGAGATAGGTAAGTCAGGACAGAGGCAGACGACCACCCCTGGGAAAATGGCAATGAAACGAGAGGCTACCCCCCGAGGGACTGGGGGACCGACCTACCGAGGAGGTCAGGCTGACTGAGGTGGAGGGGAGCGCAGCAGACACCCCGATCCTGGACCGTCCAGGGCCTGGGGGCTTGGGGTGGAGGCCCCAGCACGTGGGTACCCTGACCCCCAAGGCCCTGGCGTGCCTCCCGGAGAAGGATCCCTCTCCTTCTCTGGGCTTTTCTCCGCCAGAGACCACCACTGCCAGCCCTCCCTCCCCTGCTTAGCCATGCGGATTCCTGACCAGCCCTCTGCCCTCCGCTCCTTCCTACAGCCCTCACGGTGGGAAGCCAGCCTTTTCCCCCCCGACTGCCCAAGAGTCCTGATAGGATACACAAGAAGCAGGAACTCAAAGGGGTAATGCAGCCATCTTGGTAAAAGCATCTTTGGGTGTGAAGGTGCCTCCCCCACCGGCCAGTGGGGAGGGGCGGGGAGACAGGCCTGTGGTCCTGGGGCAGGCAGTGAGGTACGCGCCCCAGGTGGGCTCACTGACCCAGCTGGGGCAGGCGATGGGCAGGTGCCAGGAAGGAGTCCTTTGTTTCACTGTTGCTTCTAGATTTCACTTTTTGTCTCTGGAGTGTAAAAAGCTGCTCTGGCGGCCCGCCCACCCTGGCTGCGATGCCCAGGGTGGTGCCGGGAGAAAGTCCTGGCTGTTAGGGTGGCAGGCAGTTCCGCTTTGCTCTGGATAGAGTCCAGGCTGGCCTGGGCAGCAGGTGCCCAGTGGTTTCAAGTGATGAGATTTTTCTTTTCTTTCTGGTGTTTTTTTTTTTTTGTCTTTTTTTTTTTCTTTTCCATTTTGTTGAAATATTTACAGCAATGAGGGAGGAGGAGAGGGGAAGGGTAAGAGGGCCCTCCCCCTAGGGAAAGATCCAAGCCCAGGACCCACTCCCCAGGGGGCCCCAGACCCAATATCTGCTCCCCAGATAGCCAAGCCCACAGGACCGGGAATTGCCCAAGTATGGCCGCCCCTGTGGGCCAGAGGCCCCGCGGGAAGTTGTGCTTCTTCAGGGGTCACCCCAGGGAGGGGGTCATTGGGTGCACTGTGGGGGCTGAGGGTGGGCGTGTGTGGGAGGCAGGGACCGACCGGTAGCAAGGGGGAAGGAGCTTCCGAGAAAGCTACACCGTTAAAGCCACGGGCCACCACTGCCCGTCCCCGGGGCCTGGCCCTTCTCCATGCCCGAGGCCTCCTCTGGGGCAGGGAGCTAGCACGGGAGGAGCCTGTCCACCTGTCCACCTGCTCTGCTGCCCCATCGCGCTCAGCTGACGGGCTGTGGATCTCGTGGGGGTAGGGACTTTGGTGACCTCAGAAGCTGGCCCTCCGCACTTCGGGAAGCCACATCCCGAGCTGTCTCCAGGGGCCGGAGGCGCAAGGGAAGGGGGCATCGGAAGTGGGTCACACCTGCCAGCGTCTGCCCACCCCTCACTCGCAGGGGCCTCGGGGCTCCTCCTCATGGTACTTCCCGCCCCCCCCCCCCAGAGAAAGCTGGTGCATGTGGCTGGTGGAAACCCTGTCTGCCTGCGAACCCTGGCACCCGGGGCCCATGGCAGCGCCCCTGGGGTGGGGGGGGGGCTGTGGGCCCACGGTCGAGGGCCTGGCGAGAGCGGCCCACCAGCCACTGCCTCCACCGGTCTCCGCTCCCACCGGAGCCTTGCCGGGGCCCCTCCCTGGCCGGGGCCCTAGACCCCTGGTCCGTGAGGCCCTCAGAGACTAGTAACCAGTTGCATCTGCCCATCCCCATCGGGCCCTGGTCCCTCGAGGCCGGGGGCTGCCAGGTAGCCCTCGTGGCTGGGCCTCCGCACCTGGTAGTAGCCCTGTAGGGGGTTCCGGGCCACCAGGGCCGGTGGGCGCGAGGTGTAGTAGATTTCAGGGGGGCCGGGGGGGGCCGGCGGGGGTGGGGGCAGAGCCTCGCTGGGCCCCTCGGGGCTGCTGTCCGGGTAGGAGGGCGAGTCCCGCAGGTTGGCCCCGCTGGCATAGAGGGAGTCCCGGCCGGGAGGGGAGGAGAGGGGCCGGCTGGTGGCCCCGTCTTCTGCGGTGCAGCTCTCCGACTCGTCCAGGTCGCTCTGGTACAGCACCGACTGGGCCCGGGGCAGCAGCAGGGGTTCCTCCAGGGCTTTGTAGAGAAGTTCAATCTCCGCCCGGTCCGCACCGCCGGGCCCACCGGCCTCCTCCTCGCCGCCGGCGCCGGGCACGGGGGGCGCGGGCGGCTCGGGCGGTGGGGGCCCTTTGGCCCCGCCGCCGCCGCCGCCGCCGCCGCCGCCGCGCAGGTTGTTGTGCACCAGCTCCGAGATGATCATCTTCTCGAAGGCCGCCGCGTCCGCCAGGTTGCGGCCCCCTCGGGGCGGCTCCGGGCCCCCATCCCCCGGGGGGAAATCCCCGCTGCGCAGCGAGTAGCTGTTGTTGAAGTTGCCGTTCAGCGGCAGGGTGTCCATGCCGCAGGCTTCCCGGCCTCCCAGGGGGTGCTCTGCAGGGCAGAGGGGCGGGTCAGGAGTCTCAGGGCACCGGGGCTGGGGGGGGGCCTCCCCCCCCCCGGACCCCTTTTCCTCGCCTGCAGGGAGTGGGTGGGCGGGTGCGTGAAGAACCAGTTTCCCAGGATCCTCTCACAGCTGAGGGTTCGCATCCTCCGCGCAGGCCGGGGCAGCTGGACCCCACTGCCCAGGCGTACTGAGACCCTCTCCGCCCTCACACGACCCCCCACCCCCACCCCGGAGCCTTCCTGTCCCTAACGGAGGCCTCTGGAGAGCAGCCCTGCCTTTGTCCCCACCTGGGTCTGCAGCCTCGCCAGGACAGCGGTACTTACTGGGTTCCCTGTAGCTCCCTGCAGACGGCAGCGCGCAAGAAAAGAGAGGAAGAGGGTGAGCCGCCAAGGACCCCCTGGCCCGGCTCCGGGGAGGGGGCTCCAGCAGGCGGCCTGCCCCCAACAGCCTCCCAACCTGGGGTGCCAGGAGCCTCGCTGGCACGCAGGCCGCCTGAGCGCCCTCACCTGGGGAGTTGAAGACGGGGGGCGAGGAGGGATTGAAGCCCACCGACTCCGCGATGAGGGTGTTGTACGGGCTTGTCCCTCCACGGGGCTGCAGCACTGGGTTGGTCAGCAGGTGGTTCCCCATGGTACCTGCGCAGGCAAGGGGCCAGAGGTCACCAGGCGGCTCCGGGAGCCCCCCCCCCCCGGGGAGAGGGAGAGAGAGGGAGACAGCCAGGCCCACGAGGGGAGGGGCCGCTCACCGCGGTTCAGGGTCGGGGTGCTGTTGATGTCGCCTGCCATGAAGGACGACTCGGTCTGTTTCCTCACCGTGTCGTTCCACATCCTCCGGATCCGGCTCTGGGGACGAGAGCGCAGAGGTGAGGGCCCGGGCCGACACCTGCCGCGAGCGAGCGAGCTGAGCTCCGGGGCACGCGGGGAGGGGCGCCCGGGGCCACCGCGCGCGGTACCTGGGTCCCCGTGTAGTAGCGGGTGTTGCTGCGCATGGCCGAGGTCTTCAGGGAGCCGTGCGCGCCGCCGGGCGGGGAGCGGATGCAGCAGTACGAGTGGCGCAGGCACTTGCTGTACTCCTTGTGCACCTGGGGACAGGGGGGCGACCGCGCGCTCAAGGCCCGCTGCGCCCCGCGCGCGCGCCTGCGCCCGGGGCTCACTCTTCTTTCCTCCACCTCCGCTGACTCTTACTCCCATCTCCCCTCTCCAACTCAGCGGATGGAGATGGTCAGTGAGTGCCCACCGTGTGCCAGGCACGGTGTGGGGCCGCGGGAGACAGCAGAACCCGAGCCCTCCCTGTCAGAGCTGGCGTCTTAGCCCGCGAGAGACAAGGCAACAGACGCGGATCTAAAGGTCAGCTGTCCTTGCTCTCTGCAGGAAGCGGGTTCCAGGGCAGCAGATGCTCCAGTCACTTCTAACACAATAGCACTGCCTGCATGGGACCCGCACACATCTGCCCATATTTTAAAAATATATATATATATATATTTTTGGTTTTTCGAGGTAGGGTCTCACTCTGGTCCAGGCTAACCTGGAATTAACTCTGTAGTCTCAGGGTGGCCTTGAACTCACGGCGATCCTCCTACCTCTGCCTCCCGAGTGCTGGGATTAAAGGCGTGCGCCACCACGCCCGGCTTAAAAATATTTTTATTTTTATATATTTATTTGAGAGAGAAGGCCAAGAATGGGAGTGCCAGGGCCTCCAGGCTATTGCAAAAGAACTCCAGACACATGGGCCACCTTGTGCATCTGGATTACCGGGTCCTTGGGAGTCGAACCTGGATTCTCTGGCTTTGCAGGCAAGCACCTTAACCGCTAAGCCATCTCTCCAGCCCCCTCCCATATACTTTAAATTACACTGAGGTCACCTGTACCTGCGCACAATCTATGTGCTTTGTGAACCTTTGCTATACTGCATTGGTTGGGGAAAGATGACATGAAAAAAAAATCTGTTCGGGAGCGTTTTTTTTTTTTTTTTTTTGAATGCTTCTGAACTGCATGGACTGAACCTGCAGGAGTGAAATCTGTGGGTACAGAGGACTGATGTCCACACCATTGGTGTCTGATGGTGTCAGGTGCTGTGGAGAAACCATGGCCAGGAAGGGGGCTAGGCAGTGCCAGTGGGGGTGGTGGGTGGACGTATGTGCAGGACCCTTCAGGTCACGTGGACCGTGTATGAGTCCTGTCTGTGTTCCGGACAGCAAGGAGGAGGCCAGAGGGAGGGCAGACGGACGAACCAGCTCAGGCTACGGCCCCTGTAAGGAGCTGGCAGCACAGGGCACTGGCTTTGACTGGATTCGCCACAGCCCCGACTTTTGTTCTGGTGCTGGGGTTAGAACCCGGGATCTCAAACACGCCGGGCAAGTGTCCTCTACCAACGAGCTGTGTCCTCAGCCGCAGGGCAGCTGTGAGCCGAGCAGGGCTACGAGGGGTCTCCCCTGTACCCCTGTGGCACGGCCAGGCCAGCCTCCCCGTCCTCTGAGCCTGACTGCAGTCTGAGTAGGCCTTCCCTGCCTCGGGACACAAGTCTAGAGGCCTCCGCTGGCTCACCGATGCCTCAGTCGTGTGAGTGTGCGTGTGTGTGTGTGTGTGCGTTTGTGTGCATGTGTGCGTGCTACCTCTATTGCCTTACCCTCCCCCCATGCGTTGTCTTTCCTGGGATCATGCCCCACGCCCAGTCACCCCATCTCCCTCCTGAGCGAGAACCCTCTTGACCGGCTCACTCCGAAGCCTGTGTGCCCCTCCCAGGGCACGTAAGTGGCTCCGCTGGAAGACAGGTGACCAGGGGATGCACTGGGGAGGGCCTGGGGCACGCCTGGACCCTTCACCTCCCTCTCCCGCTCCCGGGGGGGGGGTGGTCAGGGCACGCCCCCCAGCCCCAGCGGAGACCCTCGCCCTTACCTTCTTCTGCAAGGCGCAGTGAAAGACGAAGATGAAGAGCCCCTGGAAGGCGTTGAAGGTGGTGAAGAGATAGGCCATGACCACGGACTCCTTGTTGATGAAGAGCAGGCCGAAGGCCCAGGTGAGGCCCAGCAGGAAGAGCAGTGCGATGGCGCCCAGGGCCCAGGACCTGGTGGGGACATGCGGGGGGACCGTGGGCAGAGGGCCACCGAAGAGCTGGCCCCAGCCCTGCGGCCTCCTGCGCCTTGGGTGACAGCTGTAGCCCAGCCAGGGCCTGGGGGCGCCTCCAGAGGGAGAGCTGATCCCTCCCTGCCCAGCGGGCGGCCAGAACTACCTTCTGCAGTCCACTCTCCTCTAGGTGGCCCTCATTTCGAGCCCGCGGCTGTGACCCTGAGGCCACAGGTTGTGCGGGCTACTGGTGTGCACTGGGTCCATGACGTGCAAACACTCCCTCTCGCGACGCAAACCCCACCGGGTTCCAGGACATCCAGGGAGAAGTTAAGCTCGCGTGGGAGTGCCGGGGCAGGCAAACAGGGGGGGCTCACTTGATGTTGTCCAGGCGGCTGGAGTCGGGCTTGAGGACGGAGGAGCTTCGGACCATTTTGTGCAGGGTCACCATGAGGAACACCAGGTTCACCTGGGCAAGGGCGGGGCTGGGCTCAGGTTCCTGTCTCTGCTTTCTCAGACCACAGCCATGGCAGGTCTCTGTCCCAACCCCTTCCTTGGGGCCTCCTGCGCCTGCAGGGGCTCAAGACGCCTGCTGTCTGCAGTTAGCTTCCTGCCCTGACTGACAGGAGCCCAGGGCTCTGGCCTGGCATGCAGTAAGGGCTCAGATCACCGTTACCCGTCAGTCCTGGTGCAGGGGCTCTATGGGCCCAGTTGGCCCGGTGCTTTTAGTGACTCAGGATTAGTTTTTATTTTATTTTTTTTTAATTTACTTTGAGGGAGAGAGAACGGGCACACCGCTGGGAATGAATTCCAGATGTGCGTGCCCCTGTGGGACATATGTGACACTATGCGCCTGCGTCACTGTGTGTCTGCCTGGCTTATGTGGGACCTGGAGATTTGAACGTGCGTTCTTAGGCTTCGCCGACGAGCACCTAAACTGCTAAGCCCTCTCTCCAGCCCACAAGATCCCCCCCGCCCGCCCGCCCGCCCGTAGTGCTGGAGATGGAACCCAGGGTCTTTCACAGGCCTGGCAAGCGCTCCCCATTATGCCCCGCGGCTCAATCCTGACCAACATTTAAAAGTCGTGCCTCTGGAGTGTGGCACGGGGGAGGGCGTGCATGAAGACAGGCTGGATGAAGGAAGGGAACCCAGGGCCCGGGGTGCCTACCAGCTTACCACAATGACGAAGGAGACGGGCCCAATAAAGCTCCAGATGAAGTAGTTGTCCACTCGGAGCCAGCAGCTGTAAGAGACAGCGAGCCCTCCTCACCGCGGGGCCCCCCCCTGGTGGGCCACACCCGGCCGGGCGGGGGCCCCGGGGGAGGGGCACTCACGCCTTCTCGGTGCCGTAGCTGCGGTAGTCGATGGCGGCCGCGATGCCCACCACCAGGGCCGGGAAGCAGTAGCCGCCCAGGTAGTAGTACTTGGTGCGCGAGTACTCGCTCTCGAACACCTCCACGAGCAGCAGGTAGAGGTGCACGCCCTCCAGGCACAGCCAGGAGAAGGCGGCCAGGAAGAAGTAGTGCAGGAGGCCGGCGAAGATGGGGCAGGCGATCTGCGGAGCGCGCGGGGCGCCGGCACCGTGAGCGGCTGGGCGCGCGGGGCGCGGGGCGCCGCCCGCCTGCCCACCCACCCGGGCTCCCCGCCCACCTCATACTGCGTCTTGTCGATTCCCACCAGGAAGAGCAGCTCGGCCAGGAAGAGGTTGATGCACAGGTTCTTGTGGATGGTGTTGCGGTCGGTCTGCAGGCCCCGCAGGAAGCAGAAGGTGGAGATGCAGATGGCCAGGCAGACCAGGGAGATCACAATGCCCACCCACGTGATGACCGAGAGCAGCAGCTCGTTGATGCGGCCCTGGTACTGGGGACAGGGGCAGTGGGGGAGAGGGGTCGTGCTCAGCACCGCCGGTTCCGTGTCCAGGGCTGGGCCGGCTGCCGGCTGCAGGCAAGGACCCCGGCGACAGCCCCCAACCCGCGCAGGCAGCGCGCTCACACTTGCGCATGCTCCGCAAGGCGCGTGCAGGTGACAAACGTCACACCAACTTGCTTCTCCACAGTGCCTCGGCGGCCAGAGGGAGCCAGATGTAAGACGGCCTCATGCCCCGGACGAGACTGGGGCCCCCCCCCCACCCCATGCCCATGAGCTGGCCTGGCCGGTGCTGCCCATGCTGCACGCTCCCCAGGATGCCATGCAAAGCCCGGCCAGCAGCCAGCGGGCCCGCCCGGAGTGGCAGAGCGCCGGCCAGCTTACGATCTCTCGGTGAGCCATGAGCACGGCGAAGTTGGTGAGGTGGCTGCAGGCGCACGTGGTGTGGGTCTGGTTGGACTCGACCAGGCGGCAGCCCTGCGTGGACCAGTAGCCCAGCATGGAGCGCTCCGAGTAGTTCCAGAAGGAGCAGTTCGCGTTGAAGTGGTTCTTGGCCTGTTGGGCCGGGCGCCAGGGTGTCAGAAGTGGCAATGCTACTTCTGCCCCAATGCCCAGCTACAGGGACAGTGACCACATCTGTGGCACCAACGGGCCACACTCCCAAGTGGGGGTCAGAGGGCGGGTGCCCACCAGAGACAGGCAGCAACGTACTCATCCTGTGGGGTGGCCTGGGAATGCAGGGGGATGGCATCCCATGGAAGGAGGGGTACACCTTGGCTCACCTCCAGGTGGGCCACAGTGAAGATGACGGGATCCATGAGGAAGACGCGGCTCGATTCCTTGTTGATGGACGCTGCGATGACCTGAGAGTTCACCACCAGGGAGGCCCCTCCAGAGCCCCCTGCTCCTCCCTCGCCGGCCAGCTTCACGGTGGCGTTCTCCGTGGACAGGAAGAGGCCGAGGTTGTTGTAGAGGGTGAAGACAACTTTCACGACCCCTGGGGAGACGGGCACAGTGATGTTGGCAGCCACCCTCGGTCACACCCCTTTGTCCACACACCTGGCTTCCCAGGTCTGCAGCCACACTGGCTGCTGGGACCACGGAAGCTGGGCCTCGGCCCAGGAAGCCATTTCTTTTTCTTTTTCTTTTTCGCCAAGGCTGGGTCTCACTCTAGCCCAGGCTGACCTGGAATTCACTATGGAGTCTCAGGCTGTCCTCGAACTCACGGTGATCCTCCTACCTCTGCCTCCCGAGTGCTGGGATTAAAGGTGTGCGCCACCACACCCGGTTCCAGGAAGCCCTTTCTTACAAGGCCTCTGTCCAGCAGTGGTCAGTTCAAATGACACGACCTGGCCCTTTGGTCTACTTTTACTGGCTGTGTGACCCAGGGCAAACCCCTAACCTCTCTGTGTCTTAAGTCACAAATGATAAAATCATCTCTCTTTTCTTTTTCCTTTGTTTTTTTTTTTTTTTTTTTTTTTTTTCGAGGTAGGGTCTCACTCTGGTCCAGGCTGACCTGGAATTCACTAAGTAGTCTCAGGGTGGCCTCGAACTTGTGGTGATCATCCTTCGTCTTCCTCCCAAGTGCTGGGATTAAAGGTGTGTGCCAGCACACCTGGCTTAAGGTTTTTTTTTTTTTTTTAATATTTTTATTTTTATTCATTTGAGAGCCAGGGAAAGGGAGGGAGGGAGGCAGAATGGGTCTCCAGCTACATGTGCCAGCTTGTGTGTCTAGCTTATGTGGGTCCTGGGCAATCAAACCTAAGTCTTTTTTTATTTTTATTTTTTTTCAAGGTAGGGTCTCACTCTAGTCCAGGCTGACCTGGAATTCACTATGTAGTCTCAGGGTGGCCTCAAATCACCGTGATCCTCCTATCGCTGCCTCCCTAGTGCTGGGATTAGAGGCGTGAGCCACCATGCCTGGTGAACCTGGGTCCTTTGACTTTGCAGGCAAGTTCCTTAACCACTAAGCCACCTCTCCAGCCCCTCAATGATCTCTGGAGCCAGGAGGACCAGCAAACCCATGCCTGGGTGGGGTTCAGAGTACCTGTGCACCAGCCAGGATGTCGCGCAAACACGACCACTGACCGCTCCACCCAGCAAAGCTGGCTGTGTGCGCCCTGACTGTGCGTGCGCTGTGTCCCCGGCCCTGCTGACCACTGACCGTTGCGGCTGTTCTGCTTGATGGTGTTGGCGGACAGCTGGATGGAGCTCTCGCTGGGGTGCTCCTGGGGGAACACCAGCTCTTGCACCTGGCCCTCTGTGCTTAGGACAGTGACCTCCAGGACTGTGGGGCAGGGACAGGAAGGACACCTGTTAGCCTCTGTCCCTAGCCGGGGCTCAACTGTATCACGAGCCCCAGGGTTCAGGCTCGAGTCCCCCAAGGGTCAGGACTGGCTTTGCGAAGGCTGCGGCACTCACCCACGTTCTGTTTGGCAGCCAGGAAGCGCGCAGGCTCCCGCACGTTGTCGGCCAGCAGGAAGGCGCCCTCCTCCAGTACGTCCAGGAGCATGGTGGCCGTGTGCACTTGCTCTGTGGCGTTCATGTCTTTCCACGACTCAAGCGCTTCCGGCCGCAGCAGGTTGTCTACTGTCTCCACCACCGCCTGCGTGGGCAGACGGTGCTGTGAGCACCCCCCCCCCCCACAATTCCTTGTGGCAGACAAGGAATCCTGTCTCTCCCCTTGCCACAGCCCTAAGGCTGCCGAAGCCTCTGGCTCCCACAAGTGGGTCACCCCTGGGCCTCACCTTAATATAATCCTTGCAAGTTCTCTCTCGCTTGTGCATCTGCAGAAAGAGACGGGGGTGCTCTCAGCTGAGGCCTCTGGGCACGCCTCCCCAAGCCCCAAGGCTCTTAAAATGAGGGGCCTGGATAGTTCACTTTTCCACCAACCTGGGGCTGGGCCGCCGGCAAGAGACATTCGCCAAGGGACCTCACCTCTCAGGACCACCCAGGGCAGGTGCTGGAACCCCGCCTCTCCGGCTGGGTATGGGGGCGGCGGCAGGCTCGGAGGAGGCAGTCACATGCTTTCTACGGGGCCCACCTTGTTGTAGTTCTTGCCCGCAGACTCGCGCTCGATGGGCCGCAGGGCCTGGAGCTGGGCGTCCAGGATGTCTAACAGCTGCTCCATCAGCTTCACGGACGAGGAGACGTCCCCAGCGTAGATGGAGCCCCGCGTGTGCCGGGCCAGCTCGCTGGCAATGTTGGCCGCATTCTCTCCACTCTTAATCTGTGTGGTGGGGTGGGGAGGGGGGGTGGAGGGGGGGGCCTTCAGTCTACTGGGGACCAGCTGCTCCGTCCCACGTCCCCTCCTCACATGCTCCACCTGCTTAGCTGCCCCCTTCTCCCTGCCGGCCCTTCCCATCCGGGCTACAGCAGGGAGGAGACCCCCCACCCTGCCTTCTAGCTCTGATTCCATTACCCCTGGTGGCCCTGGGCCTTGGACGGCCTGCCTGTGAGGGCCGGCAGTTGCTGGTACCTTCTGGGCCACCTGGTTGACCCAGGGGGAGGTGCAGTTGCTAAGGTCAGGACCCCGGGGGTTCCAGAGCCCCAGAGCAGGCAGACACTGGAACGAAGCAATTCCTGTAGAGACAGACAAGGGAGCCCAAGGGATGGAGATGAGGACGACGGGCCAAGGAGAGAGAAGCCAGAGTGGAGAACAGGCGGGCAGAGGGCGGGGCAGCAGACTCGAAGCAGGTCCAGCCACAAAAAGGGCGTCCCTCAGGCGACTTCCCACACGGCCCTCTTCTGTCTCTGCCTTCCAGAGTCAGGGTCCCCTAGCAAAGCCCTTCCTTGAAGCCTCTCCAGCCCTCCCCTCAGGTCCTCGGAGCGCAGGCCTTGCCCTTCGACCTCTGAGCTGCTCACGGGTCTGTCCCGCAGCTATCCGTGTACCTTAGCCTAAGGTCAGGGAGCTCCCCTGCCCAGCTCCCTGCACGGCTGTCGGGCGGAGCTAGGGCGCCGGGAAAGAGCACACAAATGGGCACCCGTGTCGTGTCGGAAGAAAGGAGCTTTGCGGGAAGGAGGGGCAGGTGGCACCTGTGCTTAGCGGTACACCGGGTGTCCCCCACCCCTTCCCTGGCCATCCTCAGAGGAGAGTCCACAGCCTCCACACTCACCTCGAGTTCCCTTGGGGCAAGGCCTTTCCACCAGCATGCCCTGCTGGGTGGCTGGCCACTGGACCCGCCGTACCTCTCGGGGTTCGCAGAAGAGCTCGGGGGACACATGTAGATTGGGGGCTGGGGGTCGCCGGGTGCTGGGTGCTGGGGCTGTGGCTGGAGGCATGTCAGGTCCCAGCTGGTTGATGGCACCCACCGGGTGTGTGGTGAGGGGTGCCCGGCGGAGGGGGGTGGTGGCTGCAGGCGAGGCGGTGCTGGTGAGGGGTGTGGGCCGGGCTGTGCTGGTTGTGCTGAGTGGCGGGGAAGTGGCTGGGCCTGGGAGGGAGAGGAGATACAAGACAAGGTCAAACCCACGCCTGCGTCCTGCCAGCGTGCTCAAGCAATGGGGGCCCCCGGCCCTCTCCGCTCAGGGGACCACGTAAAGACGCCAAAGACGGCAAAAATGAGCCGGGCGTGGCGGCGCACGCCTTTCATCCCAGCACTCGGGAGGCAGAGGTAGGGGGATCGCCGTGAGTTCGAGGCCAGCCTGAGACAACATAGTGAATTCCAGGTCAGCCTGGGCTAGAGTGAGACCCTACCTCAAAAAACAAACAAAGGAGAAATGGTGACAACCTACCGGTGTGTGCCCTGAGGTATCTCTAGGGAGAGGGCTGGGGAAAGTATCTGGAGGGGGCAGAACGTGGTCTGTTCTCCGCTGCGTGGCTGGCTTGGGCCGGCCACCGGGCTACGCCCTTCTCCCTGGGGCCTCCATTCCTCTTCTGCAAAGGAGGTTGGATGAGACAAAACTCCCTGGGGGCCTGGGGCTGCTCAGGGCTGGCTCACCCCGCCTCAGCAGCTTAGCTGGCTTTTCCCTTCTTTACAGACACCCAGGCTTAACCCCAGGATGCCGCTCCTCTTAGTGGTCCCCACCTTAAATGTGCCCAAGTGTCCCAGCGGAGGTGGCGCAGGTCACCGGCTAGGAGCCTAGAACCCTGGGATACAATCCTCAAACGGGTAAGTCCCCTAGACACCCAAGTGCCTGTTGCCTCCTCTGTCAAGCAAGGGAGTAATAATCTTCGCACCACAAAGTGGGAGGCATTACCAGATGTGAAGTGTTTGGAACAGCCTTTATCCTACGCTGTCACTTTGTTTCATTTCATTTTTTGGTTTTCCCTTTTTTTAAAAAAACCTTTTAAAGAAATTTTATTTTATTTATTTGAGAGAGCGTGAGAGAAAGAGGCAAAGAGAGAATGGGCCCACCAGGGCTTCTAGCCATTGCAAACAAACTCCAGAAGCATGCGCTACCTTGTGCGTCTGGCTTACATGGGTATCGAACCGAGGTCCTTTGGCTTTACGGGCAAACACCGTAACTGCTAAGCCCTGTCTCCAGCCCCGATGTTTTGGTTTTTTGAGGTAGGGTCTTGCTCTAGCCCAGGCTGAACTGGAGTTCACTCTGTAGTCTCAGGCTGGCCTTGAACTCACGGCCATCCTCCTACCTCTGCCTCCCGAGTGCTGGGATGAAAGGCGTGCGCCACCACGCCCGGGCTACCACTCTGTTTGACCTCTGGATCCCCCAAGACCTGAGTTGGCCCCCATCCTACCACCACCACCCTGGCATCCAGGAGACCCAGAGGCCCCTTATTGCTCTGCGAACGCACCCATCCTCACCAGCGCTGGGATGAAAGGCATGCACCGCCACACCCAGCTACCACTCCACCACCCTGGGACCCAGGAGGCCCAGAGGCCCCTCTTTGCGAGAGCATGCATCTTTACCAGCGCTGGGATGAAAGGCATGCACTCCCTAGCTACCAGTGTGTTTGACTTCAAGATCCCCCAGGACCTCAGAGTTACCCTCTTCCCCCCCACCCAGCCTGGCATCCCAGAGGCTGGCAAGGTGGACGCATGTCCAGAGAGTGCCCTTATTGCTTTGCAAGTGCATCCATCCTTAGAAGCACGGGGGTGAAAGGCGTGTGCACCCCCTCCCCCGCAGCTACCACTTTGTTTGACCTCTGGATTCCCCCATGACCTCAGAGTTACCCTCCACCACCACCACCACCATTACTACCAACTCTCCCAGCCTGGCATCCCGGAGGCTGGCGCGTACACTCGTGCCCAGAGAGTCCCCTCGGTGCTTGCAAATGCATCTATCCTTGCCAGCACTGGGATGAAAGGTGTGCACCTCCACCACCCCTCCAACCCCCAGCCTGGCATCCAGGAGGCTGGCGGGTTGCACGCATGCCCAGAGAGTGCCCTTATTGCTTTGCACGTGCGTCCATCCTTAACAGCACTGGGGTGAAAGGTGTGTGCGCCCCCTCCCCCCCAGCTACCACTTTGTTCGACAGAGTTACCGTCCACCGCCACCCCCAGCCTGGCATCCAGGAGGCTGGCGGGTTGCACGCATGCCCAGAGAGTGCCCTTATTGCTTTGCAAGTGCGTCCACTCTTACCAGCACTGGGATGAAAGGCGCATGCACCCTCCCCCAGCCTGGCATCCCGGACAGGCTGGTGACTTGCACGCCATGGCCCCATTCATGCCCCCCCCCCCAGTCTCTTCCCGAGAGTGCCCTTATTGCTTTGCGAGTGCATCCCTCCTTAGCACCACTGGGATGAAAGGCGTGCACCCACGCCTTTGTTTGACCTCCAGATCCCCCAAGACCTCAGGGTTACCTTCCACCACCACCACCACCCTGGCATCCAGGAGGCTGGCGAGTTGCAAAAATGCCCAGAGTCACCTTATTGCTTTGCAAGTGCATCTCTCCTTAGCAGCACTGGGGTGAAAGGCGTGTGTACCCACTTTGACCTCCAGATTCCCCAAGACCTCAGGGTTACCCTCCACTACCACCACCACCCTGGCATCCAGGAGGCTAGTGACTTGCGTGCATGGCCAGAGAGCGCCCTTCCTGCTTTGCAAGTGTGTCCCTCCTTAGCAGCACTGGGATGAAAGGCGCGTAGACCCCCACCCCAGCCTGGCATCTCGGAGAGGCTGGCCACTTGCAAGCATGCCCAGAGAGCGCCCTTCCTGCTCTGCAAGTGCGTCCCTCCTTAACAGCACTGGGACGAAAGGCGCGCGCACCCCCACCCCAGCCTGGCATCTTGGAGAGGCTGGCCACCTGCATGCATGCCCAGAGAGCGCCCTTCCTGCTATGCAAGTGCGTCCCTCCTTAGCAGCACTGGGACGAAAGGCGTGTAGACCCCCACCCCAGCCTGGCATCTCAGAGAGGCTGGCCACTTGGAAGCATGCCCAGAGAGCGCCCTTCCTGCTCTGCAACTGCGTCCCTCCTTAGCAGCACTGGGACGAAAGGCGCGCGCACCCCCACCCCAGCCTGGCATCTCGGAGAGGCTGGCCACTTGCAAGCATGCCCAGAGAGCGCCCTTCCTGCTCTGCAAGTGCGTCCCTCCTTAGCAGCACTGGGACGAAAGGCGTGTAGACCCCCACCCCAGCCTGGCATCTCAGAGAGGCTGGCCACTTGGAAGCATGCCCAGAGAGCGCCCTTCCTGCTCTGCAACTGCGTCCCTCCTTAGCAGCACTGGGACGAAAGGCGCGCGCACCCCCACCCCAGCCTGGCATCTCGGAGAGGCTGGCCACTTGCAAGCATGCCCAGAGAGCGCCCTTCCTGCTCTGCAAGTGCGTCCCTCCTTAACAGCACTGGGTCGAAAGGCGCGTGCACCCCCACCCCAGGCTGGCATCTCCGAGAGGCTGGCCACCTGCATGCATGCATGCCCAGAGAGCACCCTTCCTTCTTTGCAAGTGCGTCCCTCCTTAGCAGCGCCGGGACGAAAGGCGCGCGCACCCCCACCCCAGCCTGGCATCTCGGAGAGGCTGGCCACCTGCATGCATGCCCAGAGAGCGCCCTTCCTGCTTTGCAAGTGCGTCCCTCCTTAGCAGCGCCGGGACGAAAGGCGCGCGCACCCCCACCCCAGCCTGGCATCTTGGAGAGGCTGGCCACCTGCATGCATGCCCAGAGAGCGCCCTTCCTGCTATGCAAGTGTGTCCCTCCTTAGCAGCGCTGGGACGAAAGGCGCGCGCACCCCCACCCCAGCCTGGCATCTCGGAGAGGCTGGCCACTTGCAAGCATGCCCAGAGAGCGCCCTTCCTGCTCTGCAAGTGCGTCCCTCCTTAACAGCACTGGGTCGAAAGGCGCGTGCACCCCCACCCCAGGCTGGCATCTCCGAGAGGCTGGCCACCTGCATGCATGCCCAGAGAGCGCCCTTCCTGCTCTGCAAGTGCGTCCCTCCTTAACAGCACTGGGACGAAAGGCGCGCGCACCCCCACCCCAGCCTGGCATCTCGGAGAGGCTGGCCACTTGCATGCATGCCCAGAGAGCGCCCTTCCTGCTCTGCAAGGGCGTCCCTCCTTAGCAGCGCTGGGACGAAAGGCGCGCGCACCCCCACCCCAGCCTGGCATCTCGGAGAGGCTGGCCACTTGCAAGCATGCCCAGAGAGCGCCCTTCCTGCTCTGCAAGTGCGTCCCTCCTTAACAGCACTGGGACGAAAGGCGCGCGCACCCCCACCCCAGCCTGGCATCTTGGAGAGGCTGGCCACCTGCATGCATGCCCAGAGAGCGCCCTTCCTGCTACGCAAGTGTGTCCCTCCTTAGCAGCGCTGGGACGAAAGGCGCGCGCACCCCCACCCCAGCCTGGCATCTCGGAGAGGCTGGCCACCTGCATGCATGCCCAGAGAGCGCCCTTCCTGCTTTGCAAGTGCGTCCCTCCTTAGCAGCGCCGGGACGAAAGGCGCGCGCACCCCCACCCCAGCCTGGCATCTTGGAGAGTCTGGCCACTTGCAAGCATGCCCAGAGAGCGCACCCCCTGTCCTCCCTGCAGCCCGGGAGGCTTCGGGGTCCTCCCCCGCCCCGATCCCCCTCCCCAGGTCTCCCCGGGGGGTTGGAGTGGGTGCGAGTGTCCTCACCGGCGCTGGGGTCGGGCGGCCCGAACTCGAGCGCGTAGCGCACCACGAAGTAGTTGTTCCACACGTAGAGCTGGTTGTCGCGCGGGTTGTAGTCCACGGAGGACACGAACTGGTAGGGGTTGGGGAAGGCCATGGCCACGGGCTCCTCGCGGTTGGCGCGCGTGTTGAAGGCGTAGTCGACGCGGTTGCCCGCCGCCTCGCTGTCGTCGTCCACGTAGACGGAGCGCAGCACGTAGAGCACGCCGCACGCCATGAAGGCGTTGGACGCCGAGCGCTTGTCGTAGGCCGTCTGCCACGTGCCCTCGAAGCGCAGCGTGTACGGGTTCAGCTGGCTCACCACCAGCCGCCCGCTGTTGCCCTCGGTGGCGTAGAGCACCCACAGCCCGTCCTCGTCCACGGCCAGGTCGATGTCCGTCTTGCCGCCCCAGCGGTAGGGCGACGTGTCGTGGTAGTTGGCCGCCGCGATCACCGTCTCGCCGCTCTTGATCCGCGTGCGCAGGTCGTACTTGACCACGTTGCGCGTGCGCTCCTTGTTGTAGAAGGCGGCGCCGTCGTAGACCACGAAGCCCGTGCCGTCCACGCGGTGCGGCAGCCGGTAGGTGGTGGTGTGGCGCGCCGCCACGTAGTCGTCCCACGACGCGTACTCGGTCAGCGTGTCCGTGCGGTACGGGATCCAGGGCATCACGTAGATGCGGTCGCCCGCCTGCAGCGGGTCCTTGCACCACGCGCCCGACTGGTGCTCCGACTCGTGCGTGGACGTGGGCTCCAGCACCTTCTGCAGGGTCCCCGGGCACACGAAGACTGGGGAGGGGTGGGGGGGGAGGGAAGGGGGGGCGTTGCGTGTGCGTGATGTGGGAGGTGGGGAGGGAGGAGGATGCGCGCACACACACACGCGCGCGCGCGCGCGCACACACACAGAGAGACAGAGAGAGACACAGAGAGAGAGAGAGAGAGAGAGAGAGACAAGAGAGGCAAGTTGGTCACGTGGTTGCAAAGCTGGGCGTGGGGGTGGGGCAAAGCCAGGCTGTCCCCCCACCCTGCTGCTGCAGTCAAGGTTGCTTGGTAAGGGCTGGTGATGGTTGGGAAGGGAAGTTGAGTCACATGGTTGCAAAGCTAAAAGGGAGGGGGGGAGTCGTGGGCAGATGGGGCAAAGCCAGACTGTTACCACCACCCACCACCGCCACCGCCACCCCACCGCTGCAGTCAAGGTTGCTTGGTAAGGGCTGGTGACTGGGAAGGGTAGGTGGGTGGAACACCTGGGTGGACTGGTCACTCCCCACCCCGCCCCAGCTGCCCCTCAACTCTCCCTACAGGTCATGGAGAACAAGGGTTAGTATGTGTGTGTGTGCGTGCGTGTGCGTGTGTGTGTGTGTGTATGTGTCTGAGGCGGGGGAGGGGGGTGTTGGGGAGGGCAGGTGGGAGACGGAAGGATAAGCCTCTTATTTTTCTGTTCACTGGCTGCTGGAGCAGAGTCCTCCCCAGAGCCACTCTGGGAATGATGGAGGTGGGTTGGGGAAGGGCGCGGGTGGGTGGGTAGGGAGCAAGGAAGTCTGTCGCAGTAGCACCGCCCCCTGAGAGTTTAGGGTCCCCACCCTGGCCTTCACTCTGCCTCTTTCGAAAAACTAGGGGCTCAGGGGCCCATCCTTCACCAACCACCAGGGCAGTTATTATTATTATTATTTTTTTAATAATACGGCTGGATAATAATACGGCTGGATAATAATATGGCTTAGAGGTTAAGGCATTTGCCTGCAAAGCCAAAGGATCTGGGTTCGATTCCCCAGGGCCCACGTAAGCCAGATGCACATGGGGGGGGGCGCATGCATGCGTCTGGAGTTCATTTTACAGTGGCTGGAGGCCCTGGCGCGCCCATTCTGTCCCTCTCTGCCTCTTTCTCTGTATCAAATAAATAAGTAAGTAATATAAAAAAAAATAATAAGTAAAACTTCACTTTATTCCCCGCCCCCTGCAAAAAAGTTTCAAGAGAAAATGACATTTCCAGACCAACTGTGGGTGTAAGGAACATTCCCACTCCAAAGAGGGAGGCCTAGGGCCATCCACTCTCTCCCCAGGACCCCAACGCTTGTCTGCGCTCTACCCGCCGAATCAGTAAGGGAGGAAGAGGCTCCAGCAGGCAGACCACAGGCTAGGCTAGGGGCACCCAGCCTTGCCCAGCCAGCAGGGCCTCTCCCGTAGGCCAGGTTCATCAGCACCCACTGACTGATACTGGTATGCAGGGGTGGAGTGGGGACATGGAGGGACTGGACTCCCGGGAGATTTGGGGTTGGGGGAGCTGCGCAGAGGGAAGAGAGACAAGGGGGGGGGGGGCTCCACGAAGTCCTGGCTCCAAGGGAGGCGCTCTGGAGACCACCTGGGAAGAAAGGGTTAGTGCTGGCGGAGGAGAGAGGGGGGGGTGAGCAGAGAATTCACTCCAAGGCCCAGGCCCGACTGAGGGTCCCTTGCAGGGGGGCAGTCCCAGGTCCAGCTCGGTGGGGGCAAGGGAGGGAAACCAGGTGCTAGGATAAAGATCCAGCCCGCCCCAGTCAGCGCCCCCACCCCACCTCCCCTGCCCCGGACCCCCGATTTACCTGCGACCATCCCCGGCTCGGGAGGAGGGACCAAGGCAGCGCTGATGTCAGAAAGGTGGGGGGCCCCGCCCCACCCCCCCAATTCCCTGAAAAGAGGAAAACCTGCACTGCATCCCCTTCTGTTGGCCTGCCCCGCTCTTGTCCCTCACAGGCCCCTACCGATCCAGCCGGGTCCCCTCGCCCCCACCGCCTCTCCTCCCCGAGTGTGGTGGGCCACAAGTTCCCCCATCCAGGAGGGCTGGAGCCCCCCCCTCTCACCTCCCCATAACAGAACCCCCAGGCAGCACTGGGGTGGGATGGTCCCTACAGTGAATTCTCTGCTCCCGCTTGGGCAGCCCCCTCCCCTCCTCCCCTCACCAAAAGCAGCTGGCCCCAAGGAGGGCAGGCAGGGCTGGAGACTTGGTGCCAGCATCAGTACTGAGAAGGGACTAGGGCAGGAGCCAGATCTCCTGTCCACATCCAGCCTGGCTCGTTGGCAGTGTGTGTGTGTGTGCGCGCGCGCACGCGTGTGTGCATGGGGCGTCAGCAGCATCAGTAATGAGAAGGGATTGGGGCGGGGGCCAGATCAGTCCCCTCCAGCCTGGCTCTTTGGCAGGTGGTGTGCGTGTGTGTGTGGTGTGTGCCCCCTCCCTCCACAGCATCGGGGCGGCTTGGCAGGCTTAGGGGGCCAGGGGAGGCATGTGTAGCCCTCCCTCCCAGTACCAAGGCAGTTTGGCTCCGGCTTCCTAAGCGCAAACCATCCAGGAGCACACCCCTTTTTTACAGGAGGGGAGCCAGACCCACCCTGGCTTGGGCTCTTGGGACCCAGGTGTTTCTCCGTCCATGGTGCCTTTGGGGTTGGGCCTGCACCCTCTGACCTGTCCACCTGGCCTCTACCTTGTTTTTCTGAGTACCCCCCCCCAGGTACCCCATCTGTTTCACCCTGGGTCCCCCCGCCAGAGCTGTGTGTGTGAGATAAAGAGGGCCGTGGGAGGCCTCAGGGCCTGAGCTGGCCAGAGGGTACCAGGGGAGGAAAAAAAACAACAGTCAGAGGTCACCCCGTGGTGACCGTGGAAAGAAGGGAGATGAAGGGTCCGCCAGAGGACTTGGACCACAAGTGCGCCTCCCCGGCACACAGCTCTTCCCCAGCCCGCCGCCTGCACCAGAAGCAGAGATCCGCTGCTGCGGCTCCAAACCAAGGGCCTGCAAGAGGAGGAGTTTGGTGCCGTGGGCGGGCGGGCGGACTCGGGAGCGAGCAAGGGAGGGCGGCTGAGGGCCTGGGAGGAGGTGAGGCCAGGGGGAGGGAGGGGAAGGCAGGGGAGGGGAGGGGAGGGGCAGCTCAGGGGCCCCGCCCCACCTCCCTGGAAGGGGATGCTCCACAGACCACCGTGATTTCAAGGCAAAAGGGAACCTGAAGGGGCCAGCTCACTGCTCGCTTTATTGCTGCCAAGCTCAGATCTGCCAATTTCCAGAAACTTCCTAGGGAGAAAATGACCACCCCCAGCATGCCACCCTCCAAGACCTTTCGGCTGGGACACTCCCTAGCCCATAATGGATAGATGGTCCCAATCACCACGGAGCTCCTTGCAAGAAATGACGGGGCCTGCGGAAGTCCCTGGAGCACTACTGCGGACCCTCCCCCCCACCCCCCCAAACACCTCTCCCTGGTACTCTACCACAACAGCCCGGAAGAAACCCTGACTGCAGCTTTGCAAGTGTGCAGAGACAGGACCCGCCCCTGCCCACCCCCTCCAGGAGGCCCGCCCACCCCCTGCCCGCCCTTGCCCCCTCCCAGGGCTCAGGACAGCCGGCAGCCCTCCCCAGGACTGGGCCCCCAGCTGGTCAGGAGGGGTAGGGAGTGGGGGTACTGGTGCTCCGTGCTCCACAACAGCTCTGGGCCTTGGAAACGCCAAACCAGAAGAACTTAAGCCACCAGGAGCCCCGAGAGGAGGAATCTGTTACCCCAAAAGGAAAACAAAAGGTGTCTTTCCATCCCACCTCCCCTAAACCAGAAACACAGGTGCAAGGGGGAAGGAGGGAAAGAGAGAGAGAGAGAGAGAGAGAAAGAGAGAGACAAAGACAGAAAGAAAGAAGAGAAAGAAGGAAGAGAAAGAAAGAGAGAGAGAGAGAAAGGAAGAAAGAAAGAAGAAGAAAATATGAGACTCTTGCCCGGGCTCAGAGAGGAGCTTCCGCGGGTATCTGGAGGGTGAGAAGCCCGTGGCCTTGACCCTGGCGGAACACCCAGGGTGGGGAATCTCACTGGACCACGTGGGGGTGGGGGAGAAGAAGGGGCGGGAGGGGCCACATGAGTATGGTACAGGGGGAACAAAGTGTGAGTTAGGGGTCGGCATTGGTGACGGTGCGTTTACCTTTCTGCTCCACTTCTACTTTAAGCATCGGAAGAGAGAGAGAAAACAAATTGAAAAAAAAAATGTGCAAGAAAAAAAAGAGAAAAAAAAAAAAAGATTAAATTGCTTTCGTTTCTTTTCTGGCCACATGCCCCCTTTTTTCCTCTCCTTCCTCGCTCCTGCTTCCCCAGCCCCTTCTGTTAAGGGCGGCTCAGCCCCCACCCCCAAGTCCCTTCCTCTGGGGGTGTTGGATGGGGCGAGGGGCTGCTAGGGAGTCAGCGAGAGGGGGACAGGAACACACGGGAGGGGAAGAGACGAAGAGACAAGGCGTGGTACAGGCAGCCAGGTGGACAGAACCCTCGGGAAGGAGGTGCCCTTGGGTGCGGAGGGGCAGATAGGGAGCCCCAACTGCGCTCTGGCTTTGGGGGGGGGCAAAAGGCAGTAGGGAGTGGCTAACCGCAGGCTCCCCTCCACCCTCCCTGCTGCAACCACGGGTTTTGGGGGGAAGGGGTTCAGTGTCTCCTGGGCCTGGGTAACCACAACACCCCCTCCCAGCCAAGAGCACAGGCTGAACTCCTTCCTCCTAGTGCTGGCCCCACCCCTCCAGCTGTGACCCCCCCCCAAGCCCTCATGACCCCAAAACCGCCAACAGAGAAGGGCTAGCCAGACATGGACCGACAGAGAGGCAAACAGGTAGGTGCCCCCAGGCCTCGGAGAGAGAGCCAGGGTGGGGAGACAAGAGGCACAGAAATCAGGGGGGGGGGGTGTCACAGACCAGACTGGATGATACACGGGGCAGACACGCTCCCTGGGTGTGGTGGTGGTGGTGGGGGGTGTGAGGGTGAGGGTAGGGGTTGGGGGAGAAGGAGGCAAGCTCCAGGTTCAGTCTCTCTGCCCGGCCTGCTAGGGGCCCAGGAGCCCAAGCTCCACCCTGCCCTGCCCACTGCCCTTGATGATACGCGTGTGTGCGCGCCGTTAGGGACCTGGGGGAGGAAGGGAGCGTTAGGCTGGGCTCAGCTGCAAAGCAAATTCAGTGTTAGTGCAGTGTTTGTGGGTCCCCGTATCTTCAGTGCTCCCTTGGGAGCCCCTGTCCACCCCCCCCCCGCCCCCCGCCACCAGCACTGGGGTCACCCCAGCTTCTGAAGCCCAGGGCCCTGTGGTATCCAAGCGGCTTCCCCTCCAGGCTCTGCGTCCTCCTTCCCTTTAGACATTCTGCCCACGGAGGGTCCACCCGCCCGCGCTCCCGGGGAATGTCCTGGCAAGGGGGCCATATCTGGCTCCCCGGGCCTCACAGGGCCTTGGACACTGCTCAGGAAATCTTTGGTGGACAAGTAAGTGACCAGGCCTCTCTCTGCTTCACCCAGCTCCACAGTCTCCTAAACCCGAGCCCTCGTCATTTCAGAGGCCCAAGAGCTCCTCCAAACTGGCCGAGCTCTGCTGCCGCCAAGGGCTCGGGCTACCCCTGTCCTCCAGCAGCCCGGGCTGCCCCATCTCCTGGGTTGCGGGGGCCCTTCCAACACCAGAGCCCTCTGCTGCCTTTGGTTTTGTCCCTGGGGCTTGCCAAGAAAAGGTTTCCAAGCTCCAGCACTGGGGGGGGGGGGGAGGGGGTCCCCTTGACTTTGTCCCTTTTCTTTCTGGTACCATCTATGTGCTTGGGGCTCCACCTGGGCCAGGGGAGGTTTCCAGCCCTCCTCGGCCTCTGGAGGGGTCGGGCTCACCGCCTGAGGCGTGTTTTTACTTTTGACTACCATTGCAATGGTAGGAACCGGTTAACAGGTAAAGGGGCAGTCAGAACAAAAACACCGACCACCAAGCATCTAGTACCTCACTGGAAGTGCTAGGAACCGGGCCCGGCACACCTCGCAGGCCAGTCCTTTTGAGAACCCTAATGGCCGAGTGAGCTGAGGCTCAGTGCACGGAGGCCACGTGGCAGAGAGGCCACGGACGGACGCTGGCACAAGGATTGCTGTCCCCTTGGGACTTGTAGCACATGGGCACAGCCGCACCTCCCACCACCGTTCTCTATTTGCAGAGGCATTTTTTGACCCCCTCCCCTGCCCGGACACGGAGGAGTTAAAGAGGCTCAGGTGGCGGGAAAAAGCGTCCATACCATCACTGAGCACATCTTGAACCAGGCTGGGGCTTGGGCGCTGGGGGGTGACGACGACACCACCTCTGCCTTCGGGGGGTTTGGGGGGGTTGGCACTCAGAGCTCCCGCACCCGGGAACGGGCTCCGGCCGCCCGGGGGGGAGCCAAGCCCTTCGCTTCTCACGCCTGATCTCCAGGACTCGCGCCTCCTTCTGCAGCGCCCGGAGAAAAATTTTTTTTTTTTTTTTAAAGTCATTTGCTGCAGGTTTCAGAGCCAGAAAAGTCAAGAGTGCAGTCGAGCCTCACGCCCACTTGTCCAGCCCCTCTGTCCTACCCTGGCTGCCTCCCTCCTCCTCCCCGTACCACACCCCCCCACCCCCGGCTGTCCCTGCTGCGGGGTGCTGAGGAGTGGGCAGTGTCCCCAGTGCTGTGAGGAGGCTTCGGGGAGCTCAGCGCGGAAGGCCTCGGGCCCTGAAAGGAAAGGGCAAAGTCTAAAAGGAGAAAGTTACAGAAATGCACAAGCGATCCCGATTTTGCCCTGGCATCCCGCCGTGTCACCTGCGAGGAGAAATCAAAGGTTGGGGGGTGGGGGGGGGTTGGGTGGGGGGAAGGCGGGGATGAGAGGGGAACAGTTACAGGGTCTCCTGTTCCCCTGCCTCCCTCGCTCTTGGACACCCTGGTGGGCCCTACGCCTCCAGGTGGCTTCGTGAAGCCCAGTGGGAGAAGAGAGCTGGGGAGGACAGGAGGAGAGCGGGCGGGAAAGACAGGTGGGTGGTGTTAAGGGCCGGTGCCCCGGGCGGGGGTGGCGGTGGCGGTGGCGGTGGAGGTGGAGGACAGACCCTATCCTTGGTTGGCCAGGTGCAAACAAGCTCCCGGAGATCGCCTTCCCTGGGGGCCACTCTGGGTCCCCCCCCCCAACCCGGTGGCACTTGTTTCGTAGAGGAAATGCAGCCGTGGTTAATTAATACAGGCAAACCACCAGGGGCCGGGGATGTGCGTGCGACGGCCTTGCACGCCAGCTCTGACACTATGCCTCACGCGGGGCGGTCTGCCTCTCCGAGGGGACAGAATCCGGCTTCCAAGACGTGGAAGGGGCAGGAGTGTTGGGTGTTGAGGAGAGGTGACTTGGGGGTGGTGGTGGGGGGGGGTCCTGGGCAGTGAGAGCAAGAGGCAGCTATGTGTGGGAAGGGGCGTGAGACATCAGCAAGGAGAGGGGAGGCGGTGGGGAGAAGGGAGGGGCGTCGGACAAAATGTCAGCATGCTGCAGAGAGCGTGGGCCTGTGGCCCTTGAAGTGGTTCAGTAAGCAGGGGGCATGTGAAGGAGGGGGCGAATTTGGGGGGGGGGGGCGGGTGACAAGAGCCGAAGGTGTCCCAGCAGGGAGGGACGGAGTCCGTGGGCGCGGGGACAGGGGTGTCCGGGAGGGTGTGCAAGGGAGCGAGTCCACTCGTGCCCCCCCCTGGGCCGGCCCCACGGGTGTGAGCTCGTGTGTGTGTGTGTGTGTGTGTGTGTGTGTGTGTGTGCGCGCGCGCGCACGCGGGGTCGCAGCTCTCCTCCCTGGCTCTGTGGGGTGGGGGAGGGGGCCCCCCCCGCCAGCACCAGGAACGAGTGACTCACTGTAGGGGACACAGTCGTACTGCACCTCCAGGTACTTGTAGGTCCCGGGACAGGGGTCGGGGAAGGCGTCGGAGCCAGCGACCACCACACACTGGGTTCGGTTGTTACACCTGCAGGAGACAGACGGAGGAGGAAGAAGGGCGCTGGGAAGGGTGGACGCAGACCCAAGAGTCTGCGCGATCCGCAGCGGGGATGGGGGGGGCAGATACCCCCAAACCGAGAAGGTGGCGGGGAGTGGGGGACTAAGCCTTGGACATTGCATGGGGGCTTTTATCCCCAGACTCACCTCATAAGCCTTAGTGTCCCTGGTACTAGCACCTCCTCATGAGATGTAACCATGTATGTGTATATATGTATGTATGTATGTATGTGTGTATATATATACACACATACATACATACACATATACATACATATATACATATGTGTGTGTATTGTGTATACATTTATATAACATACATTATATATATATTTATATTATATCTATATGAAATATAATTTATTTATTCAATTTGGTTTCTAGCTCAGGCTGACCTAGAATTCACTATGTATTCTCAGGGTGGCCTCGAACACACGGCGATCCTCCTACCTCTGCCTCCCGAGTGCTGGGATTAAAGGCGTGCGCCACCACGCCCGGCTACCCTTCCTTTTTTTTTTTTTTTTTTTTGAGGTAGGATCTTACCGTAGCCCAGGCTGATCTTGAACTCACAGGGTTCCTCCTACTTCTGCCTGGGATTAAAGGTGTGTGCCACCAGGGCCCCGGCTGGATGTTCCTCTCTCTATCACTCTCCTTGCTGTTAGGAACTTAACCCTCTAAAACCGAGAGCGAACACCGACCCTCGTCCTTCAGTTCTTTCTGTCAGGCATTTGATCAAAGCAACTGACCCAATTCCTCATCCTTGCAACGTGCCAGGAAAGATGTGGGCATGCAGGAAATACCCAGCTGGCTTCTAACAGGCAGACAGACCCTTGTCTCCCTGTAGTTTTGCCTTTAACTGGGGAGTGCTAAGTGCCAATGCAGAAAACTCCAGAAAGGGCCAGAAGTCTTTTAGGGAGGCATTCAGGAAAGATGGTGGGGGTCTGATCCTATCTCCCTTTTCCCATCCTTAAAATACAGCAGTAGCCTCAAGGGTCAGAGGCACCATATGATTTTTAAGTATGTGCCCATTGGGCTGGAGAAATAGCTTAGCAGTTAAGGTATTTGCCTGTGAAGTCAAAGGATCCAGGTTTGATTCTCCAGGTCCCATGAAAGCCAGATGCACAAGGTGGTACATGCATCTGGAGTTCGTTTACAGTAGCTGGAGGCCCAGGCGCACCCATTCTCTCTCCCTCTCTGTCTCCCTCTCTGTGTCTCTAATAAATAAATAAAAAATTTAAAAAGTTTAAGTATGCGCTCTGCAGAATTAACTGCAGGTGTCTGAGCAAATTCTGCACACGTTCATAGCTACATTATCCACACCTGCCAAAAGGGGGAGCTGCTGAGACGTGTACCCTCGGAGGAACAGATAAACAAAATGTGGCCTGTTTGCACATGAGACACGGTCCTCGAAATTGCCCCCTGGAAACTAGAGATTAGGTCTGTTGTCATGGAATATGCGGATGGGGGAGAGGAGTCATCAGACTGCCCACCTGAGATTTTAGCTTCCCTCTCTCTGAGCTAGCTGTCTGCAAGGGTGCAGGACAGTCTCCTGGCCTCAGGGGGAGATTGAGTGCATATAAATTACAAGATCAGGGGTGGAGAGAGATAGCTTAGTGGTTAAGGTGCTTGCCTGCGAAGCCTAAGGACCCAGGTTCGACTTCCCAGAATCCACATAAACCAGACAGGCAAGGTTAGGCTTAAGTACAAGGTGGCACACACGTCTGACTACTGCAGTGCCGAGACCCTGACATGCCAATTCTCCCTGTCTCTTTCACTCTCATGAAAAAATGAAGGGGGGGGGCGGGGCTGGAGAGATGGCTTAGTGGTTAAGGCGCTTGCTTGCAAAGCCCAAGAACCCATTGTGATGGTTTGATTCAGGCATCCCCCATAAACGTAGGTGTTCTGAATGCTAAGTTCCCAGCTGATAGAGATTTGGGAATTAACACCTCCTGGAGGCCGTGCATTGTTGGGGGGTGGGCTTACGGGTGTTATACCCAGTGTCCCCTTGCCAGTGTTTGGCACACTCTCCTGTTGCTATTGTCCACCTTATGTTGGCCAGAGGGCGATGTCCACCCTCGGCTCATGCCATCGTTTTCCCCTGCCATCGTGGAGCTTCCCCTCAAGCCTGTAAGCCAAAATAAACCTCTTCCCACCCCCCCCCCCACAAGCTGCTCTTGGTTGGGTGATTTCTACCAGCAATGTGAACCTGACTGCAACAGTAAAGTGGTACCGAGGAGTGGGATTGCTGCTAGACGCCTGACTATGTGGTTTTGGCCTTTTGGAGCTGATTTTCTAGAGGAATGTGGAAGGATTTGAAACCTTGGCCTAAGAGATGCCTTGCAGTGCTGTAAATACAGCTTGATGGACTATTTTGGTCAGAATTGAAAGACCTGAATGCAGTGAGAACTATGGACTGAGAGGTTTGGCTTATGAGGGTGAGAAAGAGCTTTGCCTGGATTGGGCTAGCAGTTTGTGTGAGAAGCTTGCTCTTATGCCCGTGTCCTGAGAAGTTGTGCAGGGTTGCTTTGCATAGAAATGAACAGGTGTGAGCAGAGGGATATGGCACAGGAAGAAAAATCTTTGGGTGAACTGCTGCCTGTTCAGCTGCAACTGAGAGATTACAACCTTTGAGACTGGGCTAGCTGACCTGCACTGGGGCAAGAGGAAGAATGTAGACTCTTTTGAAGGGGCCTGAGTGCTCAAGGAGTGTCCTGTTCTTCAAAGTCTCCTTTATTCTCTCCTGGGTTAACAAATTGGCACCCTACCTGGTATTGTGGAGTATAAGAAATACAGCAAAGAGAGGGTCATTAAGTTTGCAACACAGTCTTGTGTTTTGGAAATGGCCACAGGCAGTGTGAAGCAGGCTTGCTGGATGCCTGCATGGAGACCCGATGGAGCCGCCAGGACCACAAGGTGGCTGCTAAGTAGAGCTGCCGGTCCCCAGTGAAGTTTTCCAGGACTGTGAGTAGCCTAGCTGGAGGGGTGGAATTGGAATACCAGAGATTTGTTGTTGGTTAGAATTATCAAACTTGGAGAATTCTCACTGGCTAGAGTTGTTGGACTTGAAGGTATAGAGTTTGATGTTTGCCCTGGTTGTTTTAAATCTTGTATTGGTTGAATGTTTCTTTGCTATGCCATTTTTGCAGTGTGAATATTTATTCTGTGCCATTATGGGTTTTGGGGGGATTTTTTGGTATTATGGCTCAGTTAAAGATATTGAACTATGGGGATGTATGAACATCATTGGGATTGATTAAAAACTATGGGGACTTTTAAAGTTGGATGAATACATTGCATTTTGCATCAAGGAAAGTTATCAGTTTATAGGGGCCAGGGGTGGAATGTGGTGGCTTGATTCAGGTGTCCCCCATAAACATAGGGGTTCTGAATGCTAGGTTCCCAGCTGATGGACATTTTGGAATTAATGCCTCCTGGAGGGAGTGTATTGTTGGGTGTGGGCTTATGGGTATTATAGGCAGTTTCCCCTTGCCAGTGTTTGGCACACCCTCCTGTTCCTGTTGTCCACTTTATGTGGGCCAGAAGGTGATGTCCACCCTCTGTTCATGCCATCATTTTCCCCTGCCATTGTGGAGCTTCCCCTCAAACCTGTAAGCCTAAATAAACCTCTTTTTCCCACAAGGTGCTCTTTTTTTTTTTTTTTTTTTGGTTTTTCGAGGTAGGGTCTCACTCTGGTCCAGGCTGACCTGGAATTAACTCTGTAGTCTCAGGGTGGCCTTGAACTCATGGCAATCCTCCTACCTATGCCTCCCGAGTGCTGGGATTAAAGGCGTGTGCCACCATGCCCAGCTACAAGGTGCTCTTGATTGGGTGATTTCTACCAGCAATGAGAACTTGACTGCAACTCTCCAGATCCTATGTAAGCCAGATGCACAAAGGTGAGGCAAGCTCAAGGTGGCACATGTCCACTAGGTGGCACAAGCATCTGGAGTTCAAATGCAGTGGCTGAGGCCCTGGCGTGCCAATTCTCTCTATGTATAAAATAAAATAATAAAAAACCCCTCTGAATTGTAACGGAAGTTTCAAGAGTACACCATTCAAACATCTAAATCAGTAGAGGCAATAAGAAAAAAAAAAGGAGATGATCAAGGGACAGGACCCCATCTATGCAGCTATGGGGGGGGGGGCTGTCATCATGCTGGAATGAGGCCTATTGATGCTACTGCTGCTTTGGGGTCTTTCTGCTCCCATAAGTAACCCTTCTCTCATCCTCCCTGAGGAAGTTCAGTACCCCCATTGGCTCACCAGGGTGAGCTACAGTGGAATTGGCCTTCAGTCTGCTATGGGTGTCCTGCCTGGAGGAGCAGACCCTTGTCAGCTCTGCAGAAGAGTTTAGACTTTAACACAGAACATCAGTATTTTGGGCTGGAGGGATGGCTTAGCAATTAAGGCGTTTGCTTGCAAAGCCAAAGGACCCATGTTCGATTCCCCAGGACCCCTGTCAATTGGATGCACAAAGTGGCGCATGTGTCTGGAGTTCATTTGCAGTGGTTGGAAGCCCTGGCGCGCCCATTCTCTAACTGCCTCTCTCTCTCTCTCTCTCTCTGCTTCTTTCTCTCCCTCTCAACTTAATAAATAAATTTTTAAAAAATCAGTATTTGGCCACAACAAAAGGTAAAGCACTGGTCCATGTCGTAACAGGAGAAACCCTGATAATGATGCTACAGGAAGCCAGACAACCGCACAGAGTGGGGCTGTGCACAGGAGGTGTCTGGAACAGGCAAATCCAGGTGGAGACAGCAGACAACTGGTCGTCAAGGGATGGGGGCGGGGCCAGAGGAGAATGAGAAGCAACTGCTAAGGGTATGTGGTTTACTTTTATTTGATTTTTATTTATTTGACAGAGAAAGAGTAAGGGGGGAGGGAGAGAGAGAGAGAGAGAGAGAGAGAATAGGCACACCAGGGCCTCCAGCCACTGCAAACGAACACCCGTGTTCAATGCTCCAGATCCCATGTAAGCCAGATGCACAAAGGTGAGGCAAGCGCAAGGTGGCACATGTCCACTAGGTGGCGCAAGCATCTGGTGTTCAATTGCAGTAGCTGAGGCCCTGGCATGCCAATTCTCTCTCTATATAAAATAAAATAATAGGGGCTGGAAAGATGGCTTAGCGGTTAAGCGCTTGCCTGTGAAGCCTAAGGACCCCGGTTCGAGGCTCGGTTCCCCAGGTCCCACGTTAGCCAGATGCACAAGGGGGCGCACGCGTCTGGAGTTCGTTTGCAGAGGCTGGAAGCCCTGGCGCGCCCATTCTCTATCTCTCCCTCTATCTGTCTTTCTCTCTGTGTCTGTTGCTCTCAAATAAATAAATAAATAAAAATTAAAAAAATTAAAAATAAAATAATAAAAGGAACTCTGGGGGGCTGGAGGGATGGCTTAGTGGTTAAGGGACTTGCCTGCACAGCCAAAGGACCCTGGTTCAATTCCCCAGGACCCATGTAAGCCAGATGCACAAGGTGGCACATGTGTCTGGAGGCTCTAGCTTACCCATTCTCTCTGTTTCTTTTTCTATATATCTCTCTCTCAAATAAATAAAAATAAATATTAAAAATATTTATGTGTGTTTGAAAGAGATGGCAAGGGAAACCAAGAGAGAGAGAGAGAGAGAGAGAGAGAGAGAGAATGGATGCACCAGGGCCTCCAGTCACTGCAAACGAACTCCAGATGCATGTGCCCCCTTGTATCTCTGACTTTACGCGTCCTGGGGAATCGGCCCTGGGCCCTTTGGCTTTGCAGGCAAGTGCCTTAACTGCTAAGCCATCTCTCCAGCCCAAATAAATAAAATTTTTGAATGGCTACTTTAATTTCAGCCTTAGCAGAAGGGAAGAGAATGCACTGAACTTCCTGGTGTTGGGGGTATGGGGGGACGGACCCCAGACCCCAGATTCCTCTGGAGCTAGAAGGGCACACAGGTCAACTCCTGGCCCAAGAAGGCAGTGGGCGTGGCATGTGTCTTCAGTGGGCTGGGATGTGGGAGGTGGAGGCAACAGAGGCCCAGTGAGGCAGGGGCTGTGTGTTGTGGCTTTTGATCTAGAATCTAGCCTGGGCCCATTCTTCCTAGGTGTCTGTCAGAACAGCTCCGTGGTAACCTTAACAGGCCCGGAGAATCACGGACTCAGGAGAGGAAGCGGGATGGAGGGCCTGCCTGTCTTCCAGATGCTTCCGTGGCCCAGTCACCACATCGCTCAGCCTCCCTCGTGGCGGTGGGATGGAGGCACACTGTGCCCACACTAAGGAGGCAAAGCCAGGCCCGAGGCTGGTGCGGAAGAGGAAAAGTGGGCAGGGAGACAGGGAGTTCCCCAGGAAGGGGGCTGGCTTAAAAAGCAAAGGCTGGTAAGCTGGTCAGGGCATCAGAAGACAGCAAGAAGGGCTGAAGCGATGGATGGCTTAGCGGTTAACACGCTTGCCTCCAAAGCCAAAGGACCCTGGTTCGATTCCCCAGGACCCACGTTAGCCAGATGCACAAGGGGGCGCATGCGTCTGGAGTTCGCTTGCAGTAGCTGGAGGCCCTGGGGCGCCAATTCTATCTCAAGTAAGTAAATAAATAAAATATTAAAACGGAAGATGGGGAGGGAAAAAGGCTCCATAGGAGGATGGCGGTTTGACAGATGACAGCTACCTGACCTTGCTTATGCCCCATGAGGATTGTGGTAGCCCCAGCGAGCTGGTTCCAGCCTTCCCCTGCTCCCTCCCTACGTCCTAGGTCCAGGAGTGAGCCTTTGAACTCTCAGGCACTAGGCAAATACACAGCGAGTGCCTGTTATTAGGTCACAGCAGCAAGAGACAAGAGCCCACTGTCCCTGCGGGGCTGATGGCCCCGTGAGGGATAAACCACACCGGGGCAAATTACCTAATAGAAATAGAGACAGAAGGGCTGGAGGGATGGCTTAGTGGTTACGGCGCTTGCCTGCAAGGCCAAAGAACCCAGGTTCGATTCCCCAGGACCCACATAAGCTCAATGCACGAGGGGACGCACGCGTCTAGAGTTCACTTACAGTGTCTGGAGGCTCTGGCGCTCTCTTATCTGCCTATTTCTCTCTCAAATAAATAAATAAAATATTTTTTTTTAAAAAAGAAATATAGACAGAAAGCCAGGCGTGGTGGTGCACGCCTTTAATCCCAGCACTCGGGAGGCAGAGGTAGGAGGATCACCGTGAGTTGGAGGCCAGCCTGGGACTACACAGTGAATTCCAGGTCAGCCTGAGCTAGAGTGAGACGCTACCTCGAAAAACCAAAATATAATAAATAAAATAAGAAATATAGACAGAAAGCCAGGCGTGGTGGCGCACGCCTTTAATCCCAGCACTCGGGAGGCAGAGGTAGGATGATCACTGTGAGTTCAAGGCCACCCTGAGACTCCATAGTGAATTCCTGGTCAGCCTGAGCTAGAGTGAGACCCTACCTCAAAAAGCCAAAAAAGAAATATAGGAGGGAGGTAGAACCAAGAGATAAGGTAGAAGCGGGGTCTGGGAATCAGGACGGGGCAGCAACTTCAGGGCTCAGAGGTGTTCGGTTAGGTAAAGCCGTGAGTCAGGCGAGGAGGAAGGGCCACCTGGACGTTACGGAACAGCATTCTAGCAAGAGGGAAGAGCAGATGCCAGGGCCCAGAGGAGCCCCTGAGCACAGCTGCCTGGCATGGCTGGAGCCTCACTCAGGCATTCACAGGTGCCCACTGGTTGCCGGTGGGAACCAGACTGTAGCAAGCAAGATGGTGGTAGCCGAGAGAATGGGCAGGTGGTCACTGCACAGGCCAAAGATCAGGTGCTGGGGGGTCTGGATTCAAAAGACAAGCCGGGGCTGGAGAGACAGCGTAGCGGTTAAGGCGCTTGCCTGCCAATCCAAAGGACACAGGTTCGATTCCCCAGCACCCACGTAAAGCCAGATGCACAAGGTGGCGCATGGTCTGGAGTTCACTTGCAGTGGCTGGAGGCCCTGGTGTGCCCATTCTCTCTCTCTCAAATAAATAAAAAATACTTTAAAAAAAATTAAATTACCTAGATGTCCCTCAACTGATGAGTGGATAATGAAGATGTGGCACATTTATACAATGGAGTTCTACTCAGCGGTAAAGAAAAATGAAGTTACGAAATTTGCAGAAAAATGGATGGACCTGGAAAGTATTATACTAAGTGAGGTAACCCAGGCCCAGAAAGCCAAGCGCCACATATTCTCCCTCATACGTGGATCCTAGCTACAGATGACTGGGCTTCTGCGTGAGAATGAAAATACTTAGTAGCAGAGGCCAGTAAGTTAAAAAGGAGACATAAAGGGAAGAGAAAGGAAGGGAGGAGGGTACTTAATAGGTTGATGTTATATATATGTAAGTACAATGATTGTGATGGGGAGGTAATATGATGGAGAATGGAATTTCAAAGGGGAAAGTGGGGGGGGGAGGGAATTAACATGGGATTTTTTTTTTTATAATCATGGAAAATGCTAATAAAATTTTTTTTAAAAAATCTAAAAGAAAATTAAATTAAGGGGCTAGAGGGATTGCTTAGTGGTTAAGGCATCTGTCTGCAAAGCCAAAGGACACAGGTTCAATTCCTCAGGACCCATGTTAGCCAGATGCACAAGGGGGCACACATGTCTGGAGTTTGTTTGCAGTGGCTGGAGGCCTTGGCGCGCCCTCTCTCTCTCTCTCTCTCTCTCTCCCTCAAATAAATAAATAAAAATAAATTAAGTAGCAAGGCATGTTGGCACCCGCCTTTAATCCCAGCACTCTGGAGGCAGAGGTAGGAGGATCGCCATGAGTTCAAGGTCACCCTAAGAGTACGTAGTGACTTCCAGGTCAACCTGATATACAGTGAGACCCTGCCTCAGAAAACAAACAAACAAAAATTAAATTAAGGGCTGGAGGGATGGCTTGGCGGTTAAGGCGCTTGCCTGCAAAGCCTAAGGACCCATGTTCAACTCTCCAGATCCCACATAAGCCAGATGCACAAAGGTGAGGCAAGCGCAAGGTTGCATGTGCCCACTAGGTGGCGCAAGCGTCTGGCGTTCACTGGCTGAGGCCCTCTCTGTCTAAAAAAAAGAAAGAAAGAAAGTAAGAAAGAAAAAAGAAAACAGCAAAGCTAAGGACCCAGGGGGACCGGCTGTGGGGGTGGACTGTGTATTCCTGCACCAGTGTCACCTCAGCCTGGGACCCCACCTCTCAGGATCCCACAAGCACACCCTCATCCAGGCAAGTGCCAACCACCTGTGTCCATGCATCCTGGGACATACGGTGAGGCCCCTCCCAGTGCCCTGGCACACACCCACTGATCCCCGGGCACACATGCAAGGGTGCGGACAGCAGGGGTCAGTGTTGCACACAGGCAGACGGACAGATGGACGCACTCCCCTTTAAGCTCCCATGGGCCCCTGCAGATCTTGAAGCCAGCTCTTGAGGTGGAAGGTAGGGGTAGAGAAGCGTGGGGGGGGGGGAGGGATGGACAACAGGTTGGCCTGGGTGGCACAGGCCAGTGTGGGGGCACAGCTGAGTGTGCCACAGCACTTAGTAGGTCCTCAGGAGAAGTACAAGTGTCTGCAGTGCTGGTGGGCAGGCATACCAGGGATGAGCAGGTATGCCACGGGAGACTGGGGGCGTGGGGGGCGGGACGGCCCGGAGCCCTGTGGACACTCACCTCTGGGACATGATCTTGAAGGCATCTGGCAAGTAGCACTGCACGTTCTCCATCTGGAAGGGGTCAGCGTCACAGATCTTGTCGTCTGTGCGCCCGTAATTGGCGTTCTCCACCATGATAACGTCGCTGCCCGGGCACCGCAGCTCAATGGGGTAGCCTTCGCACGCCAGCTCCCGGCGCATCAGTCCAAATGGGAGCCCAGCCCGGCTCAGGCCTGTGGGAAGGTTGGGGAGCATGTCACACCCGTCCACGGAGGGCACTGGGAAACGGGCTCTGCGGGCCTCAGCTTACTAGGCGGCAAAATGGGCATCCTGTACAGGAAGGATGGTGACTTGGTACTTATCTTTGCGATGCCCTGACTGGTAAGAAAGTGTGAATGTTATTCTGGGGACGGTGAGCCGATCAGGGAGTCTCTGCTGACTATTATGGGTTGATTGTGTCTTACTCCCATTATCATGTGGAGTACCCTGGAAAGTGCATTTGGAGACAGGATTTTTTTTTTTCTTTTCGCCTGAGGTAAGGTTTCACTGAAGCTCAGGCTGACCTGGAATTCACTATGTAGTCTCAGAGTGGCCTCGAACTCTTGGTGATCCTCCTACCCCTGAATCCCAAGTGCTGGGATTAAAGGCGTGCACTACCACGCCTGGCTTATTTATTTATTTTAAAGTATGGGGAGGGAGGGAATTACCATGGGATATTGTTTACAATTATGGAAGTTGTTAATAAAAAATGTAAAAAAAAAATCCAACAAATAAATAAAAATCAAAAAAACCTTTTTATTTATTTATTTATTCATTTGAGAGACAGAGAGAGAGAGAGAGAGAGAGAGAGAGAGAGAGAGGGAAGAAAGGAGGGAAAGAGAGAGAAAGAGATAGAGAATGGGGGTGCCAGGGCCTCCAGCCACTGCAAACAAACTCCAGATGCATGTGCCACCTTATGTGTCTGGCTTACGTGGGTCCTGGGGAATCAAATCAGGGTCCTTTGGCTTTGCAGGCAAGTGCCTTAACCACTAAGCCATCCCTCCAGCTCTTCTCCCTATCTTCTGATGCCCCGACCAACTAATGTGAGCACTGGAGAATCGAACCTGGGTCCTTTGGCTTTGCAGGCAAGCGCCTTAACCGCTAAGCCATTTCTTCAGGCCCTAGTCTCTGATGCTTTATTATAGCAGTCCTTGCAGACAAGTTCACTTTGAGGCATAGGGAATCAAGGAGACCGGAACACCGGGCTGGGCTTAAGCTCAGCCAGCCACAGCATCCCTGGCTGGATGCCTCTAGTCACACAGGTCTGTCAGACAAGCCAAGACCGTCCGCAGTGGCCGCGGGGGGACAACAGGAGACTCTGTGTGGGAAAACTTTCCCGGAATCCCCCCCCCCCCGCCTCTTCTTCCAAGGCTGGCTCCGGTTTGTCCTTCTACCACACCAGGCTGCCACTGTGAATATGCTGGCTTCCGGGTCCTTCGAGTCAACTGGCAAGCCCGAGTGTGGTGAGGGGCGCCCAAAGTTGCGCTTGGTATCAGAAGTGAGGGTGCTCTAGCGACTGCCCATATCATACCACACGAAGAGCAGAGAGGCTCAGGAATAGGCTCATGTTTCCCAAGAAAGCCACAGAAGTGGGCTTTGCCTCTTCCAACTGACCCAACAGGTGTCTTGGGACCCACACACCCCACAGTGGGTTTGACAATTCAGAATGGGAGGCCAGGAGTCTTTGGGGCTACATGTCTACCAGGTAATGCTGATGCTTGCTCAAGTATATTAAAAAAAATTTTTTTTTAATTTCTTTTGGGGCTGGAGAGATGGCTTAGCGGTTAAGCGCTTGCCTGTGAAGCCTAAGGACCCCGGTTTGAGGCTCAATTCCCCAGGACCCACGTTAGTCAGATACACAAGGTGGCACATGCATCTGGAGTTCGTTTGCAGTGGCTGGAGGCCCTGGCATGCCCATTCTCTCTCTCTGCTTCTTTCTCTGTCTGTCACTTTTAAATAAATAAATAAACATAAAATAAAAAAAAATTCTTTTTCAGGGAGAGATGGCTTACTGGTTAAGGCATTTGCCTATGGAGCCTAAAGACCCAGGCTCGATTCCCTAATACCCACGTACGCCAAATGCACAAGGGGGCACACGCGTCTGGAGATTGTCTGTAGTGGCTGGAGGCCCTGGTGTACCCATTCTCTCTCTCTCTCTCTGTCAAATATGTAAATAAATAAATAAATAAATATTTTTTTTTTTTCATTAAGTATGGCAGTGCACGCCTTTAAAAGCACCAGTCAGGAGGCTGAGGTAGAAGGATATCTGTGAGTTCAAGGCCAGCATGGTGCTATAGCAAGTTCCAGCTCATTTTGTGCTGAGTAAAACCCTATCTTGAAAACACACACATGTGCACACACACACACACAAATTTCTTTTTCAATTAAAAAACATAAGCTGGGCATGGGGGTTTTAGTCTCAACACTTGAGAGGCAGAGGTAGGAGGATCACCGTGAGTTCGAGGCCACCTTGAGACTACGTAGTAAATTCCAGGTTAGCTTGGACTAACGTGAAAAAAAAAAAAAAAAGTAAAACTGAGGGCTGGAGAGATGGCTTAGCAGTTAAGGCATTTGCCTGCAAAGTCAAAGGATCCAGGTTCGATTCCCTAGGACCCACGTAAGCCAGATGCACAATATGGCGCATGCATCTGGAGTTCATTTGCAGTGGCTGGAGGCCCTGGCATGCCCAATCACTCTCTATTTGCCTACGTCCCCCCTCAAAAAAACAAATAAAATAAAAGTTTTTTCAAAAGAATATAAAACAGCTGGGCATGGTAGCTTGCGCCTTTAATCCCAGCACTTGAGAGGTGGAGGTAGGAGGATCGTCGTGAGTTCGAAGCCACCCTGAGAATACATAGTGAATTCCAGGTCAGCCTGGGCAAGAATGAGACCCTACCTGGGGGGTGGGGGAAGGAGTAAAAACTGGACTGGAGAGATGGCTCAGAAGTGAAAGGCACTTGCTTGCAAATCCTGACTGACCAGGTTTGACTTCTCAATGCCCATGTTATGCTGTTATGTCTGATGGGCAAGCACTCACCACTGAGCGACAATGCCCAGCCTTGCAAACTGTAATTTGTGTGTGTGTCTTTTTTTCACACAAGGTCTTGCTGTGTAACCCAGCCAGGCCTTAAACTCACGATCCCCTGTCTCGACCTTCCCCAAATGCTGGAGTTACAAGCATGTACCAGCAAGCCCAATTTTTTTTTTTTTCATGTTTAAATTCAGATAGCCAATAGCATCGGCCTCCCCAGACCTCAGTCTCCTAGCCTGTGCAATGGGTATCTGCACCCCAGGGCAAGACAGCAGGGATTCCAGACCAAAGTCTCTTGTAGCCCAGGTTGACCTTGACTTCCGATCCTCCTCCCTCCACATCCCAGGTTGTAAGACGACAGGCGTATGCCTCCACCACCGCACAGCCTACAGGGTATCTCAAATGAGCACGGTGCCTTACACAGGAAGAGAAACTATGTGAGGCCCCTCCCTGGTGACAATCAGACGCGCCTTGGGGCCGGCTGGGCAGGTGGTGGCGTGATGTCTGGGATCAGAGGGCTCAGGAGACACACACACAGCCAGGCTTGCAGTAGTCCTCAGCCACTGCCTGGCTGGTGGTCCCAAGTCTCTGGGAGCAGGGGGTGGGTTTCTGGGCCTCCGGTCCCCCTCTGTAGATCACTAAGAGCTGTTCCCATCTCCTGGGCAGTAACCAGCCCTGGTGAAAGACAAGATGCTGTTTTGTTGGTCTGGGCAGAGGGGCTGGGCATGGGCCAGGCTGCCTGACCCCTGGTCCCAGCCCCGCCCAGCAGGATGGAGGGAAGGAGTCAGGATGCGGTGGGTCCTTGGGTGGGGGTGGGGGCGGGCACCGGGGCTGGAAGCAGCAAGGTGCTGAGGTAGGGCATCTGCAGTAGGGAAGCAGAGATCAGAGCCATGGTCCCGCAGATGCTGGCTAGGTGCCCCCCCGCCCCCGTCCTCCGGGGTTATGGAAGCTAGGCCCTTGGGGTTTTTTGGGGTAAGCAAAGTCCCAGTTGGGAGAAAAGTTTCTATGTGCTCCTGTTACACCATCTGCCTCCTCCTCTAATTTTAGCCTTCCCAGGCCGGGAGGGAGGGCGGGAAGGGTGGAGGGCGGGCTCACATGGGTCTGGGGGTGGAAACAGCCCCTCCTCGCCCTGCTAGGGGCTGGGATGCCAGGAACGCGAGGCTGCTGGACAGCTGGACAGCGCCTTCTCGAGCTCTGTGACTTTCCAAACAAGGCTGGCAGGAAAGGCAGGGGCGGGGGTGGGGGGGATCACATTCTATGGTACCACCCCTCAGAGAGGACTGGCAAGGCAGGCAGGGGCCACCATGGGCACGACGTGGCAGGGGGAGGCGGCCAGCAGAACCCCTTCTTGGCAATGTCGAGCTCGCTCTGTCTGGCCCAGGACCACTGTGGGGATGCTGAGTAAGTGACAGAAAGGGTGGGCGGGCAGGCTCGGGGCACTAATTGTGGCGTGTGCAGGATCCTGGGCCGGCATCGGGTGAGCCGGGTAATTAGTTGTTTTTAAATAAACGTCAGCGGGCATGCTTTAATTAAGCCTTTGTCCCAGTGAGAGCCTTGGAGATGTAATCAGAGAGAGAGACAGAAAAGAGACAGGACCATCACCCCCCCCCCACACACACACACACATACATACACATACACACAGCCTGTCTTGACCCTAGGAGTTCCCAGCCAGACAAGCCCCTGGCCTGCTTGTCTGGGGACAATACCCCTTGGTAGTGATGGGTGGGAGATAGTCACCAAGCTTCTCCCTGGCCTGTGCCGGCCCCATCTGTAGTGGGTTGGAGGGGCGGCGGCGGGGGGCGGGGGGTCCATGGTCTAGAAGGACAGAGGTAGGAGGATCGCCGTGAGTTCGAGGCCAGCCTGAGACTACACAGTGAATTCCAGGTCAGCCTGAGCTATAGAGCGAGACCCGACCTCAAATAACGAAAAGGAAAAAAAAAAAAAAAAAATTTTCACCCACCCACCCCGCTGGATCTTGTTGACTGACCCTTCCCCTCCGCGCTTACCTTGGGTGGCCGAGGTGACCAGGACCGTGGTGACACAGAGACTCCATAGCGCTGCAGCCAGGCGGGCCATGGCGGCGGCCGGGTGGGCGGGCACGGCTCTCAGTGGCCTGTGCGGGGGGCCTCGCCCCGCATCACCAGGTGGACACCACACGCTGGCCCACCAGCCTAGGGGAGGACAGGGGAGTGAGTCGGGGCAGAAGCCGACCGCAGCGCCCAGAAGAGGTGTCGTCTCTTGCTAATGAGCACACATTGCCATCCATGCCAGCTCCCATTGCCCTAGCCCTGTATCTCTGGTACCCCCCCACCACCACCACCACACACACACCCCAGAAATTCCCTGAGGCTGGCTTATGAGGTTGTCAGGGTGCCAAGTGGCCACTTGATTGACCAAAGCCCTTTGGTGTATAATCTCTAAACCCGACTCGGCCCCCACCCCAGGAGGAAGAAGATTGGAGGGAGCCCCCTCGGTGTTGGGGGGACCCAGGCACCACCGGCTTGACAAGTAGCCTCCAGGCCTGGGCGGGAGTGGGGCCTCGCCCCGCAGGCCCTGTTTCCTGTCTCTTGTGCTCTGGCAGCTAATTAGAACCTAGCCGGCTGGCGCCACGGGTGGGGGACCAGGGACATCCAAGTCCCCTCTTTCCCTTCCAAGGGGACCTCTGGGGTAAGGAGACAGGCAGGCTGAGCCGGAGGGGTGCTGACAGCCTCCCCTGCCACCATCCATTCCTCCCTGGGGCTCCGAGGGCACAGACCTGGAGCCATCTCACCGGCCCCTGCCCTCCCTGTGACGTCTACAGCCCAGTTTCCCAGGGGTGGTCCCGGCCGAGAACCCTTTGCCCTGCCAGCCAGCAGCTTGCTATAAAACATGCCTGTGGTAGGGTGAGCTCCCAAGGAGGGAGCTCTGCGCCACCCCACCCCAGCCTGTGTGTGCCCTGGCCTCCAGGCGCCAAATATCCTCTTTCCCGCCCGGAATCTCCCAGCACAGTGCAATTCAAAACCCTTGCAAAGCCTACCTATCAAGCCAGTCTTCCTTCCTCCCAGTGTCCCTGGCTGCTCCGCCTGGAGCCCGCCTCAGGGCCTTTGCACGTACGCCGTTTCCTCTGGGGGCAGCTTCTGCCCACAAGTTATGCGCGAGGGCGGGTTCCAACCAGGCCTTTGTTCAAATGCAACTGTCTGGTGTATGAACCTCCCTTCCAGGTACCCCTTGACTGCTTTGTTCCTGATTGGACCCCAACTTTTATTTATTTATTTGTTTATTTGAGAGAGAAAGAGGGGAGGGAGGGAGGGAGGGAGAGAGAGAGAGAGAATGGGCACGCTAGGGCTTCCAGCCACTGCCAATGAACTCCAGACCCATGCGCCCCCTGTGCATCTGGCTTATGTGGGTCCTGGAGAGTCGAACCGGGATCCTTTTGGCTTTGCAGGCAAGCGCGTTAACCGCTAAGCCATCTCTCCAGTCCCCCGCACCCCAACTTTTAGAACAGGCCCAACGCACTGCGCACTTTGCTGAAGACATCTCAAGAGCTACAGATCCGTCTCTGTTTCTTCCTCGCCCCATCTCCCATCCCACCACCCTTGTATTACCGCCCAGCGTCTTCTCCCTGGGTCTTTGTGCCTACTCTACCCTCCACTCAGAGCTAAGAAATCCTGTGCCTTTTGTTCTGAGTCATCTGGCATGCCTCTGCTGGTTATTTTTATTATTATTATTTTTATTGTTTATTTGAGAGAGAGAGAAGAGTCAGATGCAAAGAGAGAGAAGGGGCAAGCCAAGACCTCCAGCTACTGCAAACGAACTCCATACACATGTGCCACGTTGTGTAGCTGGCATGTGTGGGTATTGGAGAATTGAACCTGGGCCCTCAGGCTTCACAGGTGTGGTAGTTTGAATAGATGGCCCCCAATATATTCAGTGTTTTATTAGTTTGCAGTTTGCATCTGCAGCCACCTGGCTGGAGGAGGTGTCACTGGGCGGATCTTCAGGTGTGGTGGCGGGTTTGAGATTCCAATCTAAAGACATGCCATGTGTGCCTAGCTGGAGTTCCTGAAGTGTGCTGTGCTGTGTGGCTTTTGGCTTTCTAGGCTTGTGCTTCTCTCTGTGTGTGTTTGGTCCTGTGAAGGCAGGCCAGCTTCTTCTGCCATTTATGGAACTTCCCCTTGGATCTGTAAGATTCAATAAATACCTCTGCCTCCATAACTGTGCCTGGTCTGGAAGTTCATCTATCCCAGCGAACCGGAAGCTGTCTGCCACAACAGGCAAGTGCCTTAACCGCTACGCCGTCTCTCCAGTCTCCTGCCCCGTTTTGAACCCACAGCCCTCACCTGCCCGCGGAGTGGCCTTTCAGTGGGAACAGGTGTGTCCTCAACTCTCCCTAGAGCATAAGGTCCTTGTAGCAGTGACAGCCTGCAGGGGAAGGTGCCTGGAGAAGATGCACCTGCTGGACGGCGCTGGCCCCGCATCCTGCAACCGCCACCGCTCTGCCCCCTCACTGGCACTATGGCCACCGACGGGCACCTTCGTTTTAAAACTGGGGTGCAGCAGCTCTTAACACCTGCCTCCCCTCAACTGCCCAGCCGCCCTCCCCTCTCAACCTCTTCCAAAGCTTTCCACCAGGCTAGCTCCAGAGGCAGGGAAGGAAACCACCCAGATGGTTCTGGCAGTCGTGGGAAGCCAGGCTTTGGGGGGGGGGGGCACTGCCCCACGTGGGTCTGGATCGCCAATGCTACTGTGTCACCCTGATTTTTTGCTTTGTTTTGGTTTTTTCAAGGTAGGGTCTTACTCTAGTTCAGGCTGGCCTGGAATACACTATGTGGTCTCAGGGTGGCCTCGAACCCACGGCGATCCTCCTACCTCCGCCTCCCGAGTGCTGGGATTAAAGGCGTGCGTCACCTTGAAAACTGACTTCTCACCTCCCCAGCCCCAGCTCCGTCAGGCAGGAAACCAGAAGAGGGCAGCGTTCTTTGCACACACGGGACAGGCACGGGACCTACGGGGTGCGACTGTCACAGAGGCTGCACCCCACCATGCACTGCCTCCAGAGAGATGCCCAAGTAGCTCACGGCCTTAGACACCATCCACAACACGGGGCCCACGGCCCCACGTGCTCTCCACCCCGACCAGGTACCCACCTGCCAGCGGCACCCCGCCCTGGCGCGAGGCCGCAGAGTTCCTCCCACCCGCAGTGTTGGGCACCTGTCACTACTATTTGCAAAGTGGGTGATGCTGGGTGAACTCGGGGCCTTACGCATGCCAGGTGTGGTGGTTTGAGTTGGGTGTTCTGAATGCCGGGCTCCCAGCTGATGGAGATTTGGGGATTAACGCCTCCTGAAGAAGGGACTGTATTGTTGGGGGCGGGCTTATGGGTGTTATAGCCAGTGTCCCCTTGCCAGCGTTTGGCACACTCTCCTGTTGCTATTGTCCACCTTATGTTGGCCAAGGGATGATGTCCACCCTCCGCTCATGCCACCGTTTTCCCCTGCCATCATGGAGCTTCCCCTCAAGCCTGTAAGCCAAAATAAACCTGTTTTGCCCACAAGCTGGTCTTGGTTGGGTGATTTCTACCAGCAATGAGAACCTGACTGCAACAGTACCCTAACCCCTTGGGTTGGCCAGAACCACAAGAGGGGTGCCCAGCTCATCACCACCCTGGCCCCAGAGACAGAGGGGCGCCCAGCAGGGACCTGAGAATTGCAGGAGGAGGTTATGGAGCCTCACTTCTTCCAGGAAGACGGGACAAGTTCTTCTCTCCTGTTTGCGGAGTGGAGCTCAGCAGGTCGGCTGCCCCTTGAATGACGGCGTCACAAGAAGATCCCTTGGTACAAGACTATCCTCAGGTGATCACCACACCCACTATTCTGCCATGAGGAGGAGGCCTACGCCCTTGCCAGCGTTTGGCACACTCTCCTGTTGCTATTGTCCACCTTATGTTGGCCAGGGGTAATGACCACCCTCTAGAGGCTCATGCCATCATTTTCCCTGCCATCGTGGAGCTTCCCCTCGAGCCGGTAAGCTAAAATAAGCCTTTTTTTCCCTCAAGCTGCTCTTGGTTGGGTGATTTCTACCAGCAATGCAATCCTGACCGTGACACCAGGCAAGAACTCTGCTGCTGAGCCATGCCCCAACCCCAAGGCAGTTTTTTTTTTTTTTTTTCCCATGAGCATGTGTCTGTGTGTGGGTTCCAATGTGAGCACGTGTGTGGAAGCCAGAAGTTGATGTCCGTTATCTTCCTTAGTCACTTTCAACCTCATTTACTTTATTTTATTTATTTGAAAGGGGGAAAAAGAGGCAGAGAGAGAGAGAGAGAGAGAGAGACTGGGCACACCACGGCCTTCAGCCACTGCAAAGGATGCTCCAGACGCACGCACCGCCTTGGGCGTCTGGCTTACGTGGGTCCCCGGGGAATCAAACCGGGAGCCCTTTGGTTTTGCAGGTAAACACTTTAACCGCTAAGCCATCTATTGCTCCAGCCCATCAACCTTATGTTTTACGACAGGGGCTCTGGATGCACCCGGAGCCTGTCTCTCCTTCTGCAGCTGGGATCAGAGGCCACAACAGCCACACGCTACTGCGCCCAGCACTGACGTGCTTGCTGCGACCAAACTCAGGTCTTCCTGGCGATGTGGCAGACACTTCACTCCATGGCTCCTCAAAGCACTTTTTAATCACCTCAAGTAGAAACAGCAAATTAAGCAGCAGGTCTCTCTCCCGGTCTGCAGCCTGGGATGTCCTCCCAGCTGCCTTTAGTCTTCTGGATTTCCTAGCCTGGCTTTCCTGGCTGTGTCGGCTGCTTTTGTTATGTTGTCTTTTAAAAAATATTTTGTTTTCGTTTATTTATTTGAGAGAGAGAGAGAGAGAATGGGCACGCCAGGGCTTCCAGCCGCTGCGAACAAACTCCAGACGTATGCGCCACCTTGTGCAGCTGGCTTACGTGGGTGCTGGGGAATCGAACCTGGGTCCTTTGGCTTTGCAGGCAAAGGCCTTAAACGCTAAGCCATTTCTCCAGCCCCTCGTGTGTGTGTGTGTGTGTGTGTGTGTGTGTGTGTGTGTGTACAGGGGCATTCATGTTTGAGTGCAGATGCATATCTACCACATTCCACACGTGTCTCGCCTGCCACCTTGTGTGAGGCAAGGTCTGTTATTTACCAGGCTAGCTGTCCCCACAAACTTCCGGGGTTCTCTTGCTCCCTCGGCCTCCTGACTTGCCATAGGTGCATAGCTGCTGTGTCTGGCTTCGCGTGGGTTCTCAGGATCTGAACTCGGGTACTCATTCTTGGGGAGGGGGCAACGCTTTATCCACGGAGCCATCTCCCTGGCCCCTCTTTCTACAAAGGCTCATCCGGCTGCCCTGGGAAGCCTTGAACTTGCTATGTAGCTCAGACAGGCCCTGAACGCATGACTCTCCCGCCTCAGCCCCTGGCGTGCTCAGATACAAGCCCACGCTACCACGCGCAGCTTCACTTAATTTTACTCTGAGATGGGACCTTGGCAGACTGTCCAGGCTGGCCTTGGACGCTCAGGGCTCGGGCTTCCTGGGTCTCCCTCCCCAGGAGCCGGGGCTGTGGGCACACGCTCTTCGCAGGTTTCATAAGGTGTCGTATTGCTGCACTTGGGCCTCCAGATCTCATTCGTCTTCAAACTCAAAATCGGAGAGTTGCCGGGCGTGGTGGCGCACGCCTTCCATCCCAGCACTGGGGAGGTAGAGGGATCGCCGTGTGTTCGAGGCCACCCTAAGACTACATAGCCTGGGACAGAGTGAGACCCTACCTCAAAAAACCAGAACCAGGGCTGGAGAGATGGCTTAGCGGTTAAGCACTTGCCTGTGAAGCCTAAGGACTCCGGTTTGAGGCTCGATTCCCCAGGACCCACGTTAGCCAGATGTACAAGGGGGCGCACACATCTGGAGTTCGTTTGCAGTGGCTGGAAGCCCTGGCGCGCCCATTCTCTCTGTCTATCTGCCTCTTTCTCTCTCTCTCTCACTCTCAAATAAATAAAAACAAAAAAAATTTTTTTTAAATGTTTAAAAAAAAACAACCAGAACCAAAACCAAAGCCAAAAAACAAAACAACAAAAACCGATTTTCCTTCTCTCTCTCTCTCTCTCTCTCTCTCTCTCTCTGTCTCTGTCTCTCACTCTCTCTCATTATGTAGCCAGGTTGGCCTCCTGAGAACTGGGGTGACAGATACTTGCCACACGCCTGGCTATTATTACTTTCATTATTATGATTATTTGTAGTTCTGGGAATCCAACCTAGGACCCTGCGCGTACTAGGCCCCAGCTTAACTTTAGGTTGCTCCATTGGGGGGGGGGTGTCACATAACTGAATGTGGGTTTGTGAAAAATTTGTCAACATGCATGCCCAATGACCACAAATGACATTTGCCATCAAATACGCCATGAGTCCAACATGGTTCTGGTAGCGCTCACCCCCAGGTCGCGTCATGGACACCGCCTGACGCTCAGACTTGTAAAAAATTCTTATTTATTTGCAAGGAAAGAGAGAGAAAGAATGGGCACACCAGGGCCTCCAGCCACTGCAAACGAACTCCAGATGCGTGCGCCCCCTTGTGCATCTGGCTAACGTGGGTCCTGGGGAATCGAACCGGGATCCTTTGGCTTCACAGGCAAACGTCTTAACCGCTAAGCCATCTCTCTAGCCCTGAAACTCAGATTTGTGATGATCGTACGTCATGGATATGCAGAGCTTTCACCATTCACCTACAGAAACGTAATGGCTTAGTCACAAAAAGCAGACTTTTACCATCTTTCCTTAGCTTGTAAAGCTAAGTATCAGATCAATATATCTGTGGACGGTACTATGTTAGAATGAGACGGCTCAGTAGTTAAAGGCACTTGTTTGCAATGTCTGACGCCCTGTGTTTGATTCCCCAGGACCCACATAAAGCCAGATGCACTACATGGTACATGCATCTGGAGTCTGTTTGCAGTGGTAAGAGGCCTTGGCATGCCCATTTCTTTCTTTAAAAAAAAAACAACAAAACTCCCATTTTGAGTCACTGAACTTGAGTTTCATTTAAAAAATAATCAGGGGCTGGAGAGATGGCTTAGTGGTTAAGTACTTGCCTGAGAAGCCTAAGGACCCTGGTTCGAGGCTCAATTCCCCAGACCAGATATACAAGGTGGTACATACATTTGGAGTTCTTCTGCAGTGGCTGGAGGCCCTGGCGCGCCCATTCTCTCTCTCTCTCTCTCTCTCTCTCTCTCTCTCTCTCTCTGCCTCTTCCTCATTCTGTCTGTCGCTCTCAAATAAATAAATAAAAACAATAAATTTAAAAAAATAATCATTTCAAAGGGGAAAATGGGGGGAGGGGGTATTACCTTGGGATATTTTTTATAATCATGGAAAATGTTAATAAAAATTGAGAAAATAATAATAATAATAATCAGGGCTGGAGAGGTGGCTTAGCAGTTAAGGCACTTGCCTGCAAAGCCTAAGGACCCATGTTCAACTCTCCAGATCCCACATAAATCAGACTGAGCCATACCCCAACCCTTTTAAAACTTGAGACTGAAGCTGGGTGTGGTGGCTCACACTTTTTTTTTGTTGTTGTTGTTTTTGTTTTTCGAGGTAAGGTCTCACTCTAGCCCAGGCTGACCTGGAATTCACTATGGAGTCTCAGGGTGGCCTCGAACTCACGGCGATCCTCCTACCTCTGCCTCCCGAGTGCTGGGATTAAAGGCGTGCGCCACCACGCCCGGCTCCGGCTCACACTTTTAATCCCAGCACTCGGGAGGCAGAGGTAGGAGGAGCTCCATGAGTTCGAGGCCACCCTGAGACTCCATGGTGAATTCCAGGTCAGCCTGGGCCAGAGTGACAGCCTACCTCAGAAAAAACAAAAACAAAACAAAAAAATAAACGTGAGACTCGCTGGGCTTGGTGGCACACGCCTTTAATCTTAGCACTCAGGAGGCAAGAGGTAAGGGGATTCCTGTGTGTTTGAGGCCAGTTTGAGACTACATTAGTGAATTCCAGGTTAGCCTGGGCTGGTGCGAGACCCTATCTCCAAACAAAACAAAACAATAAAAAATGGAAACAAAACAAAACCCCCTGGAAACAGGGTGTCCTTATGTTGCCAGGCTGGCCAGCTTTTTATTTTGTTGTATGTAATTATTTACGAGGGCACAGGGGGTGAATGAGTATGGGCATGCAAGAGCCTGTCGCCGTAGCAAATGAACTTGAGATGCACGCACCACTTTGTGCATCTGGCTTTACATGGATACTGGGGAATCGAACCTGAGCCAGCAGGTTGTGCAAGCGAGAGTGCCTTTAACAGCTGACCATCTGCTCAGCCCTGGCCTCTGACTTCTCAGCTCAACTGATCCTCCTGCCTCAGTCTCCTTGGTAGATTGGACCCCAGGCCCATCTTATAAGTCCACTTTTTTTTTTTTTTTTTTTAAGGTAGGGTCTCACTCTACTCCAGGCTGACCTGGAACTCACTACGTAGTCTCAGGGTGGCCTCGAACTCACGGCGATCCTCCTACCTCTGCCTCCCAAGTGCTGGGATGAAAGGCGTGCGCCAGATAGAGAGGGAGGGAGAATGGACGCGCCAGAGCCCCCAGCCACTGTAAATGAACGCCAGACTCATGCGCCACCTTGTGCGTTGTCTGGCTTACGTGGGTCCTGGGGAATCGAACCTGGGTCCTTTGGTTTTGCAGGTAAGCGCCTTAACCACTAAGCCATCTCTCTGTGCTAGATTGGTCTTTGAAAGAAAACCTGGAAGCCAGGCATGGCGGTGCACCCTTGAGATCCCAGCCCTTAGGAGGTGGGAAGAGGAAGATCCCAAGTTTGGGGACCAGCGTAGGCTACACAGCAAGGCTCCGAAGGCAAGGTGCCGCACCCTTTACCGAGGCTGCACCGGCACCCACACGTGCTCCATCGGGGTCACTTCTTGGATGCTCTCAGTGCACGCTGCTGCTGGCTTTGCTGTGTTTGGAGCTGCTGACGAGTGTCCCCTACGGTCATCATGGCCCCCAGAGTCACTGTCTGTCCAGCCCTGCCACCTCTACCCAATAGTCCATTATCTCCTCGGTGAAGGACATCTTACAGGACAGCCACAGGCCAGGACAAATCCACACACCAATCGCCCGGGGCCACGCTGATCAGCACGCGGGACAGCGACGGATCCCTTGTTGTCACGTCACCATCTTTGGGAGTCTGGGTTGCCCAAACAAAAACGACCCTCCTTGCCCATGGATTCAACAAGCCTGGGCTGAAAAGTACTCGAGACGCTGGGCTAGTGGGCCAGGCCTGTTATCCCAGCTGCATGGAAGGCTGAGGCAGGAGACTGGCAAGTTCAAGTGCAGCCTGGGTGAGACCCTACCTCAAAATGAACCCCAGGACCCACTTACGCCAGATGCACGAGGGGGGCGCACGCGTCTGGAGTTCGTTTGCAGTGGCTGGAAGCCCTGGTGCGCCCATTCTCTCTCTCTCTCTCTCTCTCTCTCCCTCTTTCTCTGTCGCTCTCAAATAAGTAAAAATTAAAATTAGGGCTGGCGAGATGGCTTAGTGGTTAAGCGCTTGCCTGTGAAGCCTAAGGACCCCGGTTCGAGGCTCGGTTCCCCAGGTCCCACGTTAGCCAGATGCACAAGGGGGCGCACGCGTCTGGAGTTCGTTTGCAGAGGCTGGAAGCCCTGGCGCGCCCATTCTCTCTCTCCCCCTCTATCTGTCTTTCTCTCTGTGTCTGTCGCTCTCAAATTAAAAAAAAAAAAATTAAAATTAAAACAAAAACTGGAGTATAATTCAATGGTAAGCTTGCCTAGCGTGTGTGAAGCTCTAGGTTCTATTTGCCAGCATGAGAGAAACAGACAGAGAAAGAGAGAGAGAGAGAATTATTACACCTGTATTTTTGTATCACGATCTTCACAACAGTACCTGTGACTACTATTACCCAAGTACTTGACACAGCGTCAGGAATTCCACTGTCAGTCTCAGGGAAGTTCTGTGCAGGGACCCCGCGCATCCCTGACGGCAGTCGGGGGGGCCCCTGGAGCCCACATCCTGGGCTCTCACCACAAACCGGGCAGCGTGAACAGCAACGAGCACTTTCTCACCACTCTGGGAGCCAGACGTGGCGGCTGAAGGTGCGACGGCTTGCTGCCCAGCTTGTAGAGCATGCCGTCTCCCCCCTACTGGGTCCTCACAGGGCCTCCATGGGTGTGCTGGGCCTGTCCATCCGGAGTGGGGCCCCATGCTCATGAGATCACTGATCTTGACCAGCTCACCAAGACTGCCAAGGCCCGCTCGACAAGCCGGCCATCTCAGACACCCAGGAGACTGAGGCAGGAAGATCAGGAGTTCAAGGCCAGCCAGGGCTATAGAGTAAGTTTAAAGCAGGCCTAAGTAACTTACACCCTGTTTTTGTTTTTTTTTTAAAAAAAAGTGGGGCTTAAAGGTGCTTGTTTGCAAAACCTGATGGCCTGGGTTTGATTCCTAAGCCATCTGTGGTGGTTTGATATAGGTGTCCCCCATAAACTTAGGTGTTCTGGATGCTACATTCCCAGCTGATGGTAATTGGAAATTAAAGCCTCTTGGAGGCGGTGTATTGTTGAGGGTGGGCTTATGGGTGTTATAGCCAGCTTCCTCTTGCCAGTGTTTGGCACACTCTCCAGTTGCTGTTGTCCAACTGATGTTGGCCAGGGGGTGAAGTCCACCCTCTGCTCATGCCATCGTTTTCTCCTGCCATCATGGAGCTTCCCCTCAAGCCTGTAAGCCAAAATAAACCACTTTTCCTCACAAGCTGCTCTTGGTTGGGTGATTTCTACCAGCAATGCAAACCTGACTGTAACACCATCCAAAATAAGTTAGAAACAAAAGGGGCACAGGGGGCTGGAGAGATGGCTTAGTGGTTGAGGTGCTTGCCTGCAAGGCCTAAGGACCTATGTTCGACTCTCCAGATCCCACCTAAGCCAGATGCACAAAGGTGAGGTAAGTGCACGGCCGCACATGCCCACTAGGTGGCACAAGCGTCTGGAGTTCGATTGAAGTGGCTGAGGCCATGCCAATTCCCCTTCTCCCTCTTTCTCTCTCTCCCTAAAATTAAGTTTTAAAATTTTAAAAAGGGGTGCACAGGCATGTGATGATCATTTGCAGCTGCAAGAGGCACTGGTATACTTCCACAAACATGCAAGTGCAAAGAAATAATTTTTTTGTTTATTTTTATTTATTTGTTTGAGAGCAACAGACAGAGAAAGGCCGATAGAGAGAATGGGCGCGCCAGGGCCTCCAGCCACTGCAAACGAACTCCAGATGCGTGCGCCCCCTTGTGCATCTGGCCTATGTGGGTCCTGGGGAATCGAGCCTCGAATTGGAGTTCTTAGGCTTCACAGGCAAGCGCTTAACGGCTAAGCCATCTCTTCAGACCCTTGTTTTCTTTTTTTTAAAGGTGGAGTTTCACTCTAGCCAGGCTGACCTGGAATTCTCTGTGTAGTCTCAGGGTGGTCTCGAACTCACGGGAATCTTCCTACCTCTGCCTCCCGAGGGCTGGGATTAAAGGCGTGTGCCACCATGCCCGGCTAAAAATAAAAGTTTAAAGGGGAGGGCTGAGAGCAAGGTTCAGCAATAGAGCACTTGCCTAGCATTCAGAGGCCCTGGGTTTATCCCCAGCGCTACACAAAACATAAAATAAAAACCTCTCTCTGGCGCATGAACTTGGAGATAACGCACTCTGGATCCTGCACAGGGATGGCTGCGATGCCGTTGCCCTCACCTGCCTGAAGGCTGGGCTTTTTTCCCGGCCCCCCAGGGACACGCAAACTCAGGAGGCCGTGTCTCAGTGACACAAGTGCCTCCTCCAGCCCCTTAGCATGCACAGGAGGTCCCCAAACACTGACTTCCTCCAGGAACAGGGGGTGACTGCCAAGGAGGGTGGTGAGGACAGCTTGACACAAGCTGTTCTCTACCACGTGAGCCAAGGTCAAAGCTGTCCTCCCATAGCAGGTACCCCAAGAAGCTCTGGGTACCCTCACAGACAGCTTGAGGGTGCTAAAGTGGGAGGGGGCTGTGAGGGACCACAGTATCCAGGGGAAATGTAACAGAGGCCAGGCCTGATCCTCTCTGATTTATGTCCCCCTCCCAAAATAAAACACTGACATTTTAAACCCTCAGAATGTGATCATATCAGGAGACAGTCTTTACAGAGGTAATCAAGTTAAAATGAGGTCACCAGTGGGATCCTACCCAATAGGCCTGGTGTCTTAAATAAAAGGGGGCTATGGGGCGGGATAGATGGCTTGGCAGCCAAGGCCCTTGCCTGCAAAGCCAAAGGACCCAGGTTCGATTTCCCAGGACCCACGTCAGCCAGATGTACAAGGTGACGCATGCCTCTGGAATTCGTCTGCAGTGGCTGGAGGCCCTGATGCATCCATTCTCTCTCTTTCTGCCTCTTTCTCTCTCTCAAATAAATAAATAAAAAGAAAAGTGGAGCAGGGCTATGGACACAGACATTCACACAAGACAAAGGCAAGGAACAGAGATGTTTCTGGAATGAAGGAAGTACCAGAGACAGCCAGCTAGCCACCAGAAGCCAGGAGAAAGGCTTGGACCAGATTCACTTATAGCCCTCAGACATAACCAGCTTCCACATCGTAACCTTGGATTTCTGGCCTGGAGAATTGGAAATAATAGGGCCGGAGGGCTTAGCGGTTAAGGCACTTGCCTGCGAAGCTTAGCGACTCAGGTTTAATTCCCCAGGGCCCATGTAAGCCAGCTGGACTGTATAAGGTGGCACACGCGTCTGGAGTTTGTTTGCAGTGGCTAGAGGCCTCGGAGGGCCCATTTTCTCTCTTAAATAATTAAATAAAAATATAAAAATTAAATTTTGGAGGAGGGGGTTTCGAGGTAGGGTCTCACTCTAGCCCAGGCTGGCCTAGAATTCACTGTGTAGTCTCAGGGTGGCCTCAAACTCACGGCGATCCTCCTACCTCTGCCTCCCGAGGGCTGGGATTAAAGGCGTGTGCCACCATACCCGCTCCAGTTCTTTTTTTAAAAATTAATTTTTAGCCAGGCGTGGTGGCGCACTCCTTTAATCCCAGCCCTCGGGAGGCAGAGGTAGGAGGATCGCCGTGAGTTTGAGGCCACCCTGAGACTACACAGTGAATTCTAGGCCAGCCTGGGCTAGAGTGAGACAGTACCTCAGAAAAGAGGGGGTTCTGGAGGGATGGCTTAGCGGTGAAGGCATTTGCCTGCAAAGCCAAAGAACCCAGGTTCGATTCCCCAGGACCCACATCAGCCAGATGCACAAGGGTGCGCACGCATCTGGAGTTCGTCTGCAGTGGCTGGAGGCCCTGGTGCACCCATCCTCTCTGTCTCTTTCTCTGCCAAATAAATAAATAAAAATAATATATATATATATATATGTATATATATATATATATATTAAAAAAAAGAACTGGACACGAAAGAAACGCCTACTACAAGGCATCAAGACACAGATCCAGCACGGGGCTGGGCTCCACGGCATTGGGGAGCCACTATGAACTGGGGATGTCCCCGAAGGTGGGCTCTCCTGCAAGAAACTACCCCTCACCATCGAAAAACCAAAATAATAACAATAAATTTAATTTAATTTAAAGAAATAAAAATAAAAAAAGAAACTACCCTCAACGGTCGGGGCACTAGCTGACACAGACCTGCCTGTTCTGGTCCCTTTAAACTGCGCTCCCCCAATAGGGACGCGCTATGAGGCTGAGGCTGGCCTGGCCTCGAGTTTGTGGCAATCCTCCTGCCTCCACCTCCCAAGTGCAGGAATGGCGGGGAGGAGGGGAGCTTCCTGTACCAACGTTTGGCAGCGGTAGACGATGACAGCCCAGATCTGTCAGGTTGGGGTCCTGATGGGAACGGGGGGGGGGGGGGGGGGCGGGCAGGTGAACTCCCTTCCCAGGTCCGGCAACGCCAGCGCACTGGAGGCTGTGGTTGCTCAAGGGCCTGGGTGTGCAGACGCTTCCTCCTGTTCCTTTCACGTCACCCCGGGTCACCCCTGCAACCTGACCCCAGACACGTCCCACTGCCGGACCCCGCAGGCCACCTCTACAGGCCACACGGCTGGCTGCGTCTGTGTTTCTGTCCCCTGTGGGGTGAGTCCCCTGGCCGTCTCCAGTGAGGTGTGGGTACAGCAGGGTCTGTCCTCGGGTGCCCTGGGGTGGGGACGGGCAAGGGAGGGTGACAGGAGGAAGAGCGGCTGCCGGAGGAGAGGGGGCGCCTGGAGCCTGCCCTAGCTTACGGTTGCCACGGAAACCCTGCGTGCTGAGTGGGTGGGAGGCTGAATGTCTGGGGAGGGTGACAGGCACCAAGAAGGGGGCTCTCTCTGGGAGCCTCCCTGGGAACAGACAGCCCCCCACCCCCCGCCCCCAACCAGCACCTCGCCTCCTGTCTCTGGCCCATTCCCCAGTCCCGGCTGCCTGCGAGGCCACCTCTGCATCCAGGGAGCCTTGTGGCCAAGTCCCAGGCCTCGCTAGGAGTTGAGCCAAGTGTGATCGGCATGGCCTCTGGTTAGGGACTCAACCTTGCCCAGCCTGTTTCCCCGGAGCCTGGGTTCACAGTGAAGGCAGGTGCGTGGACATGCTGGGCACACAACTCCTCCCACAAGGCCAGGGGGAAGACGTGGCCCTGTTGCCTCTTCAATTCCCCAGTCTTACCAAACAGCCCTGGACAACTTATACTAGAATCTGTCCCCTGTCTCATGGTCACGTCCAACAGGCCCACGACGTCTCCCCCAGAATGCACCCCCTGCCCCTGCCGAGGGCCCACCCATTTGCAGTCACTTCCTCGCTGGTCTGGCACAGTGGCCTCCTCCTTGGAACCCCTGGCTGCAGTCCTCACCCTCCATAGCATGTGTTCACCCCCCCACCGCGAGGGTGCCCATGGACACCTGGGTCATTTCTGTCCCTTCTCTGCGCAGAGTCCTCCATGGCCCCATCTTCCTCATGGCAAAGCCACAGTCCTTCCTTGGGCGCCCCGAGCCCTGCACAGTGTGACCTCGCATGCATGGCTGGGCCTTAAGAACTGTGTCAGGCTGTTTTCTCAGCCCCAGCTACCCAAGCTCCTTCCTTGTCGCTTGTCCTGTCTGTCTGTCTGTCTGTCTTTTGTTTCTGCTTTTGGTTTTTCCAGGTAGGGTCACACTCTGGCGTAGGCTGACCTGGAATTCACTATGGAGTCTCAGGCTGGCCTCGAACTCACGGCCATCCTCCTACCTCTGCCTCCCGAGGGCTGGGGTTAAAGGCGTGCGCTACCACGCCCGGCTTGCCCTGCCTTTCTGTCTGTGCGTTCTGCACCAGTACACGGCGTCTGATTGTCATTATCTGCTTCTCCCTCTTCTCCCTCCCTCTGCATGCTGGCTCTATGGGGTTTGTCCTATATCCCCAGTGCCCAACAAAGGGGAAACTTGATGTTGATGTGTGTGTAACTATTCAGTGGAGAAACTGCCAGGGGTGGTGGCTCACATCTGTAAGCCTTGTACTTAAAAGACAGTGGCAGGAGAATCACTATGAGTTCAAAGCCAGCGTAGGAAGACCTGTCTCAAACATCAATGAACTGGGCTGGGGAGATGGCTCTGCAGTTAAAGTGCTTGCCTGCAAAGCCTAACAACCCAGGTTCGATTCCTCAGTACCCACATCAAGCCGGGTGCACTAAATGGCACACATGTCCAGAGTTTGTTTGCAGAGACTAGAGGCCCTGGTACACCCATTCACTCACACACACTCTCTCTTTCTGCTTGCAAATAAATAAATAAAAACATTTTAAAAATCAATTAAGTGGATTGGAGAGGTGGCTTAGTGGTTTAGGTATTTGCCTGCAAAGCCTAAGGACCCAGGTTCAATTCCCCAATTCCCATGTAAGGCAGATACACAAGGTGGCGCATGTGTCTGGAGTTCATTTGCAGTGACTAGAGGCCCTGGGGCTCCCATTCCCTCTCAAATAAATAAGTAAATTTTAAATCAATTAACTGGTTAAGAATCTTTATAAGCAATTTTAAAGGTTGGACTATGGCTCAGTGGTAGCACTTGCCTAGCATGAATGAGGCCCTGGATCCCATGCCAGGCTGACCACTGAGAAGCCCTGGACGACAGGGAGACAGCTCTTTACAGCACCCCTGTCTTCTAGGGGGCCTTTTCCAAGGCCCCCCCCCCCAATATCTTCCATCTCCATCTTGAGGCCAGAATGGTCTTTGCAAATAAAAACTCAGCCACGGGGCTGGAGAGATGGCTTAGCAGTTAAGCGCTTGCCTGTGAAGCCTAAGGATCCCGGTTCGAGGCTCGGTTCCCCAGGTCCCACGTTAGCCAGATGCACAAGGGGGCGCACGCGTCTGGAGTTTGTTTGCAGAGGCTGGAAGCCCTGGCACGCCCATTCTCTATCTCCCTGTATCTGTCTGTCTTTCTCTCTGTGTCTGTCGCTCTCAAATAAATAGATAAATAAATTAATTAAAAAAAAAAAAACCCCAGCCACAGGCTGGAGAGATAGCTTAGTGGTTAACTTGCTTGCCAGCGAAGCCTACAGATTCATGTTCGAATCTCCAGGTCCCACGTAAGCCAGACACACAGAGACACAAGTGCACAATGTTGCACGTGCACACAAGGGGGCGCACGCATCTGGAGTTCGCTCGCAGAGGCTGAAGGCCACATTCTCTCTCAAAATAATAAAAAAAAGCCAGGCATGGTGGCACACACCTTTAATCCCAGCATTCTGGGAGGCAGACGTAGGAGGATCGCAGCGAGTTCGCAGCCACCCTGAGACTACATAGCGACTTTCAGGTCAGCCTGGGCTGGGGCGAGACCCTACCTGGAAAAACCGATAATAATAACAATAAAAATAATTTTTTTAAAAACCAGTCGTAGTAGCTCCTTCCTAGAGTTCTCCAAGGCTCCCTGTTGCCCCTATGGTGACTTCCTGCCACGTCCCAGCACCTTCCCGGCTCAGGACCCTTCCCTCGCCCCTTTCTGGATCTAGCAGCTCAGGGCTCCTGCTTCCTTCCCTACAAAGGCTGTGGCTGCCAGAGCTCCTGGTGCCCTTGGGCTTGCCTGTCGACCCTCTGACAGCCTTTCCTGCCAACCAGGGCCTCGGAGGGGCAAGGCCCACCAAGGTCCCAGGAAAGGAATGGGGCGCGGGCTCATCCATTCAGAACCACCAGCAGCACGCACAACAGCCAGCCCCTAGGCCACGGCGTCCGTGAGGGTGAACTGCAGACTGTGTGGAAGGGGGCTTTGTCAGGGGGCTCAAGAAGGTAGGCCATGGGGGTGTCTCAGGACCAAACACCCCGAGCAAACGAGCACGGCGTGTGCAGAGGCCCTGAGCTTGAGGCCAGGCATGGACTGCTTGCCCTGGCATGCACAGAGCTCTGGCTTTTACCCCAGCACCACATTAGCCATAGCATACATCTGTGATCCCAGCACTCTGGAGGTAGAGGACGGAGGAGTTCAAGGTCGTCCTCAGCTACATGGCAAGTTCAAGACCAGCCAGGGCTACGTGAGACCCAGCAGGGGGGTGCACGCTTTTCATCCCAGCACTTGGGAAGCAGAGGTAGGAGGATAGCTTGAGTTTGAGGCTAGCCTAGAACTACAGAGTGAGTCCCAGGTCAGTTTGGGTGAGAGTGAGAGTCTACCGTGAAAAAAAATGGGGGTGGGGGAGGTGGCAACTGCAGAGATGGCTCAGCAGTTAAAGGCACTTACTTGCCAAGCCTGCTGGCCTGGGTGCAATTCTCCAGTACCCAGTTAAAGTCAGATGCAACCCAGGCGTGGTGGCGCACGCCTTTAATCCCAGCACTTGGGAGGCAAAGGTAGGAGGATTGCTGTGATTTCAAGGCCACCCTGACACTGCAGAGTGAATTCCAGGTCAGCCTGAGTTAGAGTGAGACCCTATCTCAAAAAAAAAAAAAAAAAAAATAGGGGCTGGAGAGATGGCTTAGTGGTTAAGCACTTGCCTGTGAAGCCTAAGGACCCCGGTTCAAGGCTTGACTCCCCAGGACCCACGTTAGCCAGATGCACAAGGGGGCGCATGTGTCTGGAGTTCGTTTGCAGTGGCTGGAGGCCCTGGCACGCCCATTCTCTCTCCCTCTCTCTATCTGCCTCTTTCTGTCCTTCTCTGTCTCTCTCATAAAAAAAAACACCCCAAAAATAAAAATAAAATAAAAAAATAAAGTCAGATGCACAAAATGGCACACACATCTGAAACCCACTTGCAATGGCACGAGGTCCTGGTTTGCCCACTGTCTCTCTGCTTAAAAATAAACTTTAAGGGCTGGAGAGGTGGCTTAGCAGTTAAGCGCTTGCCTATGAAGCCTTAAGGCTGGTCTGAGGCTCGATTCTCCAGGACCCACGTTAGCCAGATGCACAAGGGGGCACACGTGTCTGGAGTTCTTTGCAGTGGCTGGAGGCTCTGGCGCACCATCTTTCTCTCTATCTGCCTCTTACTTTCTCTGTCTGTCGCTCTTAAATCAATAAATGAATAATTTTTTAAAAATAAAATAAAAATAAACTTTAAGCTGGGCATGGTGGTGTATGCCTTTAATCCCAACACTGGGAAGGCAGAGGTAGGAGGATCGCTGTGAGTTCAAGGCCACCCTGAGATTACATAGTAAATTCAAGGTGAGCCTGGGCTAGAGTGAAACCCTACCTCAAAATAAAAAGTTAAATAAATAAAAGGGCTTAGCTGTTAAGGCGCCTGCCTGCAAAGACTAAGGACCCCGGTTCAATTCTCCAGGTCCCACGTAAGCCAGAGGCACAAGGTGGTGCACGTGTCTGGAGTTGGTTTGCAGTGGCTAAAGGCCCTGGCGCACCCATTCTCTCTCTCTCCCTCTCCCTGTCTCTAATAAATAAATGAATAAATATCTAAAGTAAAAAGAGCAGCTACCTCTTAGGTTAAAACAACAACAAAACAATAGCAACAACAACAAATAAATAAATAAAAACACCAAGAAACAGAATTGAGGCCTGGAGGTAGCAATGGGTTGACACAGAGGCAGCATTCAGCAAGTAAGGGGGGGGGTGAGGGAGGCCAGGGGCCCCCTGGGTCCACAAGGGGAGCTGCAGGCCCTGTGGGACCCCACCCCAATTCTCTCTGAGGAGGTGGGGCCATGGGGAGGGTTCTAAGCAAAGGAGAGACAAGTTTACATGCATGTGCACAGTCTTCTGCTGCAGAGGTGGGGGGTTAGATTGCTATGGATGTGTGAGGGTTTGCTGAGACTGGAGGTGCTCCTCACTATTCTCCTGCCCGAATCTCCCCCATTTGCCCTAGGTACCCCCATCCCCACCTACCAACCCTGTCCTCAACTCAGCCTCTAACACAATGAGCCACCCTACCTGCTTATCTCAAGCCCTTTTGCGTATCAGTCTCAAGGCCAGGAAGCCTAGAATACTTCCAGTTCATACTCTTTTTCTTTGAGAGAAAGAGGGAGAGAGAGAGACAGAGAGGGAGGGAGAGAGAATGGGCGCGCCAGGGCCTCCAAGCCGCAGCAAACGAACTCCAGACGCGTGCGCCCCCTTGTGCATCTGCCTAACGTGGGTCCTGGAGAACTGAACTGGGATCCTCTGGCTTTGCGGGCAAACGCCTTTACTGCTAAGCCATCTCTCGAGCATGGGCTGGTTCCCCTCCTCAGGCAGAGCCCTGACCCGCCACAGACCTAGGCAGTCCCCAGAGAGTCCCCAGAGCTGTAAGAAACCAGACTGTCAACCTGGAGACTCTCTACACTCCATCCTGAAATACCTCCCCGTGCCTACTTCTCACCTCTGGGAGGCCACCTCCTCAAGCTCCTCTCTTCCTCGCCATCCTACCCCTCCTTCCAGGAAGTCCTCCCTGACCTATGGGCCTCCCTCCACCAGGCAGGGGCAAGCAGGGAACTGAAGGGCAGCCAGTGATCTTTGTCCGCACCACGGTGTTCCCATTCACCCCACCCCGGCCAAGCTTGGCACTCAGGTGCCACACGGCAGACCTGGAAGACAGTTCTAGAAGCGGGCACCCCAGGCAGACATTCTGGTCACCCTAATACCACTGCAGGTTGGCAGTAACAGTTCAGGAGGAGGTGCCCAGCAGGGCAGGAGGCACAAGGACCCAGGCATAGCCTTCCTAAGTCCCAGGTTCAAATCATGGAGGGCCATATTTCAGACCGCAAAAGACATAGTAGGGCTGGAGAGATGGCTTAGCGGTTAAGCGGTTGCCTGTGAAGCCTAAGGACCCTGGTTCGAGGCTCGATTCCCCAGGACCCACGTTAGCCGGATGCACAAGGGGGCGCACGCGTCTGGAGTTCGTTTGCAGTGGCTGGAAGCCCTGGTGCGCCCATTCTGTCTCTCTCTCTCTCTGTCTCTTTCTCTCTCTGTCAGTCTCAAATAAATAAACAAAACCAAACCAAAAAAAGACATAGCAGGTGACCTCTCAGAATTTCACTTCTTGGGTTGAAGAGGGAGCTTAGTGGTTAAGGCGCTTGCCTGCAAAGCCAAAGGACCCAGGTTCAATGCCCCAGGACCCACATAAAGCAGGATGCACAAGGTGGCGCGTGTGTCTGGAGTTCGTTTACAGCGGTTGGAGGCCCTGGTGCACCCATTCTCTCACTCTCTCCCTCGCTTTCAAATAAATAAATACCATATTTTTATTTTGAAAAAGAATTCCATCTCTTGACAGGAGGGCCATACAGTGTGCCTGTGGGACTCAGAAATAACCTGTGAATTGGGACTGAGGTGGGGTTCATGGCAGAGCGACTGCTTGCCTAACATGTTCCAGCCATGGTTTCCACCCCGAGCACCAGGAAGAAAACAACAGCAACAACAAACAAACAAAATCCCTCGTCTTCTGATGTCTGCTATGTGTCCACCAGGCACTGGAGGATAAAGTAAACCAAGTACAAGAGGAGCCAGTCTGGGGCTGGAGCCGTGGCTCAGCGGTTACGGCGCTCGCCTGTGAGGCCCAAGGACCCAGGTTCGATTCCCCCAGGACCCACGTAAGCCAGATGCATAAGGTGGCGCAAGCATCCGGAGTTCGTCTGCAGTGGCTGGAGGCCCTGGCACACCCATTCTCTCCGTCTCTCTCTCTCTCTCTCTGTATATATATACACACACACACACACACACACACACACACACACACACACATAATATATATGACAGAGGGGAGAGGAGCCATCACACCAGGAGAAGGTGGTCCCTTCGGCCAAGTCCAGAGAGGGACTGATAGAAACCCAGCAGGTACCCAGGGGAAGGGAGGGGGCTCTTTGCCCGTGCCAAGGCGCTGGGGCTAGGCCATGTGTGCATACTTGAGGAGAACTAGCAAGGCCAGGAGCATGCCCACGAGCAACCCAACCATCCTTCAGCACTCAGGTGTTTCCCAAACAGGACTGCCCCCCGCCCTTCCTTGGAGAGGCCATCTGGGTCTAACCTCCAGTACCGGGAGCCACTGGGAGTCACTCCAGGGCAATGGCCAGGTTAGGAGTTGAGGAGAGCGCCGCTGCACGCCTTTTAATCCCAGCACTGGGGAGGCGGAGGTAGGAGGATCGCCGTGAGTTCGAGACCACCCTGAGACTCCATAGTGAATTCCAGGTCAGCCTGGGCTAGAGTGAGACCCTACCTTAAAAAAACCAGAAAAGAAAAAAAAAAAAAAAAGATTTGAGAGGAGCAAGCCAAACTTGCAACGGAGCCGGGCATGGGGCTACGAAGCCCACACAAGTTCCTGGGTGCCACGCTCTGCTGAGAGCCACGGCTACCCGCTGTGCCTGAAGCAGGTTCGGTAACAATCGTTGCGGGGATGAGGGACTGTGATGTGAGTCAGTGAAGGCCTAGCTAAGCACCCTACGGTGCCCAGGACAAGCCCACAAAGGATCTCCATGCCTATCACCTTAGTAGGCTAAGGGTGAAGGATTGAAGGTCTGAGACCTTGTCTAAAACAAAGAAGCCAGACATGGCGGTACACACCTTTAATCTAAGCACTCAGGAGGCAGAGGTTGGAGGCTCGCTGTGAGTTTGAGGCCAGCTTGGGACTATAGAGTGAGTTTCAGGTCAGCCTGGGCTAGAGTGAGACCCTACCTTGGAAAAAGAAAGAAAGAAGGAAAGAAAGAAAGAAAGAAAGAAAAAAGAGAGAGAAAGAAAAAGAGTTTCTGGTCTGGAGAGATGGCTTAGCAGTTAAGGTGCTTGCCTGAGAAACCTAAGGACCCAGGTTCGATTCTCCAGGTCCCATGTTAGCCAGATGCACACATATGGAGTTGGTTTGCAGTGGCTAGAGAGGCCCAGGTGTGCCCATTCTGTCTGTCAAGTAAATAAATAAAATGGATGGCTTAGCGGTTAAGGCACTTGCCTGCAAAGCCGAAAGACCCAGGTTCAATTCCCCGGGACCCACGTGAGCTGATTCACGAGGGGGCGAATGAGCCTGGAGTTCGTTTGCAGCAGCTGGAGGCCCTGACGCACCCATGCTCTCTAAAACAAGGAAGCCCTGTCTGTGCCTGGAGAGAGGGGTAGGCCCTTCCTCCTCCTGAACCACGGTGACTTACAGACTTATTTTTAGCCTCAGTGGGTGGGTGGGGATACTGGCTATTTTTAGCTTTAGGGGTACAAGGGCTATTGTTAGCCTCTGATCTATTGATCATTATCTTCCCCCAACTCTGGAGTGGGAGGTGGGCAAGGCAGGGAAAGTCGGTTCTGTTGGTTCCCCCTAGGGCCCGAGTTGACCTAAACCAAGGTCGGGAACACATCCCCCGGCAAAATCAAGAGTTTCTTGACACCTCAAAACACACAGGGGCGCCACCTGCCCATGAGGCAACCCTCATGTACTCAGGCACCCACCACAAGAACCTGCCTCAAAGCTGGTCTCAAAAAAAAAAAAAATTCCCAGCTGGAGAGATGGCTTAACAGTTAAGCACGCGCCTGTGAAGCCTAAGAACCCCGGTTCAAGGCTCGATTCCCCAGTACCCATGTAAGAAAGATGCACAAGGGGGCGCATGCGTCTAGAGTTCGTTTGCAGTGGCTGGAGGCCCTGGGGCGCCCGTTCTCTCTCTCTCTCTCTCTCTCTCTCCCTCTTTCTCTCTGTCAAATAAAATATTTTTTTAAAAAACAGCAGAGGAACTAGTTCAAGGGAGGGAGAGGGTAGAAAAAGGAGTGGTGGGGATAGACAGAAAAAAAAAAGACAGAGTGAGGCAAAGCAACTATGGTCTAAATACATTTTGTATACACATAAAAATTGTCAATACTGGGCTGGAGGGAGGGCTTAGCAGTTAAGGTGCAGGCCCGCAAAGCCAAAGGACCCGGGTTCAATTCTCCAGGACCCACGTAAGCCAGATGCACAAGATGGCGCACGTGCTTGGAGTTCATCGGCAGCAGCTGGAGGCCCTGGTGCACCCGTTCTCTCTCTCTCTCTCTCTCTCTGTCCCGCACTCCTCTGCCTCTTTCTCTTTCTCTCAAATAAGTAAAAATAAAATATTTTTAAAAATTGTCAGTACTGGAGGTACTGTTTTGCGAGGCTGTGGGAGCTTTAGGACAGGGGGACTTGCTGTTGGAAGTTAATTACTAAGAGTGGGCAGCCTCCGAAGGGTAAAGCTTGGCTCTTGGCTTCAGTCACTCTCTGCTTCCTGGTCCCCAATACATCAGGAGCCTTTACATACACTCCCACCTCCGTGAGCTCGGCCACACCTTCCCAGCCGTGGTGCGTGGAGAACCCTCTGAGACCATGAGCTAAAATAAACCTTCCTTCACCTAAGTGGTTTCTGTCAGGTATTTGTCATAGCAACTAGTGTACAGTGAACTCTTCAGAATCCAGTGCCCTGACCCAGTTTAAAACTCAGTTTGGGGCTGGAGAGATGGCTTAGCGGTTAAGCGCTTGCCTGTGAAGCCTAAGGACCCCGGTTCGAGGCTCGATTCCCCAGGACCCATGTAAGAAAGATGCACAAGGGGGCGCACGCGTCTGGAGTTCATCTGCAGTGGTTGGAGGCCCTGGAACGCCCATTCTCATTCTCTCTCTCTCTCTCTCCCTCCCTCCTTCCCTTCTTCCCTCTTTCTCCCTCTGTCTGTTTGCTCTCAAATACATACATAAAAATAATTTAAAAATTAAAAAAACTTCCATGTGTTAAAAGATGGTTGTAGCCTGGCCTGGGTGGGCGACCCTGGTTCCCCAGTATTAGGGGCCAGATTAAAGGAACGTCACATGGGGTCTCCAATCCTAAGGCAAGGATCCTCCCATCCATTCAAGAAATCCTCCCTCCCTTTTTCTTACTTCTTTAATATTTTTATTTATTTATTTACTGGAGAGGTAAAGAGAGAGACAGACAGAGAATGGACGCACCAGGGCCTTCAGCCACTGAAAATAAACTCCAGACGCGTGCGCCACCTTGTGCATCTGGTGGGTCCTGGGGAATCGAACCTAGGCTTCGCAGGCAAGTGCCTTACCGGCTAAGCCGTCTCTAGCCCCTCCGTGCCCTTTTCTGCATGTGTAAGGGTGGTGTGCGGGCACACGTGCTTGGAGGCCAGAGTACAACCAGGATGTGGGACGCTATCCACCTCCTTTGGAGACAAGACCTCTCGCTGGCCTGGAGCTCACCAGTTAGGCAGGACTGGCCACTGAACCCGGGGCTTCTCCTGTCTCCACCTCCCTAGAGCTAAGATTACAGGCCACTCCGCCTCACCTGGCATTTTACATGTGTCCTGGGGCTTAAACTCAGCTTTTTATTCTTTTGTTTGTTTGTTTGTTTTGTTTTGTTTTTCGAGGTACGGTCTCACTCTAGCCCAGGCTGGCCTGGAATTCACTATGGAGTCTCAGAGTGGCCTCGAACTCATGGCGATCCTCCTACCTCTGCCTCCCGAGTGCTGGGATTAAAGGCGTGTGCCACCGCACCTGGCCCCTTCCTTTCTTTTGGTGAGACAGGCCCAGGATGTCCTCAAACTGCAAGCAGCTCAGGTAAGGTTTCCTGAATAGGGAACGAGCCAGATAGGATTCTAGGTACCTGTGCTCCGAAAGCAAACATACTAACGGCATCCCAGAGCTCCCAGACCCGAGTCCAGCAGACAGACAGTAAACACGGGCACAATAAGTCAGGAAATCAGTGTGTGAAAGGCCACGGGCTGCATGGAAAGCCAGGAGCACCAAGGGAGCTGCAGGTTTCAGCAGGGTCCATGGGTAAAAGTTACCACTGCTCTCTCTCTCAAATCAGTCCATAAAATAATTTTTTTAAAAAAAAAAAAAAAAAGGGGGAGCTGGGGAAATGGCTTAGCGGTTAAGGCGCTTGCCTGCAAAGCCAGAGGACCCAGGTTCGACCCCCGTAAGCCAGATGCACAAGGTGACACGTGTGTCTGGAGTTTGTTTGCAGTGGCTGGAGGCCCTGGTGCACCCATTCTCTCCCTCTCTCTCTCAGAAAGTAAATAATTTTTTTTAAAGTTACTATTGCTTACGTGCAGTTTGGAGCACAGATGCATGGGGTGGAGGGCCCCGGCCTGTGCAAAAGCCCAGGGGTGTGTGTCCACTAGTGTGCTGTGACCGTCCATGACGGCGCACACTTGGTGCCCGAGGCGCGGGGACAAGTAGCTGCTGGGCTCCCCAGTCCACAGCTGCCCTCCCCGGCGGAGGGCAACACAGGCAGGATTGGCCACTGCTCCAGTGGCATCTCCAGAGCTGTCTGTCAGGCTGCGGAGGTGCCTCCCAGCCCCACTCCAAGGAGTTCTAGCGCAAACACACCTGAGCTCACCCTGGCCGGTGCAAGCAAGACACGAGACGGACCCGTACGGACGAGCAGACAGCTGCGCGTCCGGCAGATGCCTCTCTGCAGAAATCACGGCCGCCGGCGGGATGGGGGGGGGCATCGCTGGACGCGGGACAAGCGTGAGGGAGACTTGGGGATTGTGGCAGGTCCCCAGGTAAGTCCTAGAGGATGCAGTGCGCGCAGGACACGCAGGCACGGACGTCTGAAAAGGCTCCACTGCAGGGAGACAGCTGGCCTCACTCTCCTGGCTCTTCGCAGCCCCTACCCTACCTGAGCCCCCACTTTCCACACTCAGTAGCAGCCAAACATGCCTGGCCAGACGCCTCACCAGCTCACCAGGGAAGCCCACCTCGGGAGCCCTCTCCCTGTCCCTGAGGAGGGAGAGGCCGGAGGAGGGGAAACGTCTGGCTTCTGGAAACCAGATCCGAGAGGAACCCTACACAGAAACCAGAGCCTTCAGTGTCCTTGGCCACAAGTCTGGCTGGAGAGGTGGAGCAGGCGGCACAATAGGAGACCAGGCTCACCAGGTAGGCAGCTGGGGGAGATGAGCAGTGCTCTCTTCTTTAGGGGTACCCACGGAGGGGGGTCACCTGCCTGCACCTTCCCAGATACCTTGCTGCGGGCTGAAACCCACGGGGTCTCTCCTGTCAGCCTGGCGAGGTGGAGGTGGGAGACACCTGGAACCCGGCGCCCAGACTGCTGGATGCAAACAGACTTCTGCTGGGCCAGGCGCTCACAGGCTCCGCCTCGCCCCCCCCCCCCACATGCCCGCTGGGGCCTCCAGAGCCACTCCTGGAGAAGGGGTTCCCCTGGGCAGGCTGGGAATAGAAGCCTCACTTTGTGTCTCCTTCCCAGGTGCAGTGTGCCCAGCTTCCCGCCTTCCCCCAGAGCTGGGCTCTGTGTCCACACCTAAGGGCAGCAGCTGCTCAGGTGACCGCTGGCCAAGCGGGGCCCCAAGTGCGTGGGGGGGGGGAGGGGGCGTCAGGTTGTGCACGAGAAGAAGACCCAGCAGATGCCAGAGGGCAGAAGCAACTTGCAGCCCTATGTAGGAGGCGGGTAACGACAAGGCAGCGGGGTGCCAGTCCCCACACGTGAGCGCATACGTATGTGGCCAGTGGCTTGGTGTGAGGGTGCCGTGCCGCCAGCCATGGAATTAGTTCCCTTTTCTGCTTTTCAGATGATTTTTCGTGTCTGTAATTAATGGGCAAGTCAGATCCGAACGGCGTGGCAGGCAAATTGCTAGTTAGGAAAATCACGGATAATTTTCTCGATATGATAATGAAGGTTGTATTCCTTCTCTTATTCTCCCTGTTTTCATCCTACTTTTAAGTAATAAAATTCAGCATTAGTGGGAAGGGTGTGGGGAGGAAGGAAAAGACATACTGTTCTCCCAAAGCTGGGAACCAGGTTCCCCCCCCACCCCCGAAAAAAAAAAATAAGGTGTGCAGCTCCTGGTTTGGGAGAAGATGGAGAAAGGGATGTGTTGGGGAGCCTCCACAGAGCGCCCTGACTTTTTACAAAGATGGATTCGAGGTGTCAGGCCCTGGAGAGCAGAGCAGGTGGCGGGAGCGGCCGGCCTCCCCGGGGGCTGTGGGCCAGAATGAAGGAGTTGGGTCCTGGGTCTTGTTACAGACTTATGCCTGCCCTTGGGGTGCTGAAAAGAGCAAGAGGGTTCTCTCTCTCTGTCTGTCTCTCTCCCCAAGCAGTACCGTGGAGGTCAACAGGCCCAGAACAGACATCCACCCACAGGCAGGTGTCCCCATGCTTGTCCCCCCACATCATCCAACTCCCCTCTCCACAGTGACCCTCACCTCAAGAGAAGGCAAAGGGGCAAACAGAGCAGAGAGAGAGAGAGAGAGAGAGAGAGACAGAGGAGGGGGGTAGACAGACAGAGATAAAGAGAGGTGGCCAGCCATCTTGGCAGCCATCTTGAACCCCTCCTCCACCACCAACCCCCCCCACCCCCAAGCACACCACATGTTTGGATGTGGGAAGACACGACCCAGGCTCTGGGTCCCGCAGGAGCCCCGAGGGAAGGGGACTCTGCTTCCAATCAGGATGGGGGTGGTGGTGGTGGTGGGGGACAACCACGCAGCTGCCAAGGCTGGGGGGGAAGGAGGACGCTGGGAGGGGAGGGATGGGGCCAAGACGGATGCTGGCTGGCGGGGACTGGGCTGGAAGACTGACCTCGACTGGGAAAGTGTACGGACAGGGACGTGCGTGTGGGTCCCGGGGCTGTGAGCAGGCGGGGCTCCACATTCCCGGAGTGACGCTCCTGAGGGCATCCGCACTTTCCATCCCAGGACCCCTCAATGCGCCCAGTGACAACTGAGCCATACAGGTCTACCTCGGGCCCCACTGGAGAAGGGGGCTCGCATTCGCTTCCCCCCCCCCAACGCCCTCCCCCCGCGCACCCCAAAGCTCAAATCCCGTCGGATCCCACCTGCTTAACCGGGGACCCACGAACGGAAGATGCCAGCCCGTGGCATCCCCCACCTGACAGCGGCGGCGGCGGTGGCGGCGACACCCCTCCCCCGCCTGCGGCTGGCTGGACACCCAGACAGAACACCCCCCTCCCCATCTCCCCGCGCCACGGCACATCCCCCTCTCTCCAGAGAAACCCTCCTAGTCCAGCATCTTGGGGTGCCAACTGCCCCCCCCCATGCCCAGGCATGGTTCCTCGGGGGAAGAGGAGGGGATGTCTGGGCCTGAGCACGGCGCGCACACGCACGCTTCTCCACTCACACCCAGACACCTACACAAACAGGGCGCCAAGCACCCGCGCGCACCGGGGACACGCAGACACCGCCGCGCCGCTTCCCCACAAAGGCTGGCGCGCGCGCGGGCACACGCAGCAGCCACGCGCGGGCACACTCACGGTCCCCCCTCCCCCTCCCCGCCGGGCACCCTGCGGCCACCCATCCGCACCCCCCTCCAGCGCGCCCCGTGGTGTGTGTGTGTGTGTGTATGGGGGGGGCACCGCTCCTCAGGACACCCCCATCCTCTCCAGCGTGGGGGTGGGGTGCGACCGCTCACCACCACCACCATCACCAGCCCCCTCGCCCCGACACCCGTGCCAGTCAGGTGCGGTGACCCAGGGGCTCCGGCACCCCTTCCCTCCCCCACACACCTCGCGGTCCCGACTGGTCCAGGCTCCCATCCTTCTCGCACCAACCACCCCACCCCCGCCACCCCGACACACACACTCCTGCCGCGCACACCTGGCTCAGGTGCGGCGTCCCCCCCCCCCCACCCCAACCTCCATCCCTAACCCAGGGGCCGGCAGACACTCACCTGTCCGGGACTGCTCCCGGGTCGGTTCAGCGCGTTTCTCCTTCGGTTCCACGAACCCCGATCCCCCGCCGGGCACATCTCCCGGAGCCGGGGCGGAAGGGTGGGGGGGGTGTGGAGGGGATAGCGGATAGAGGAGAGCGGGGCGAGGGTAGCTTCCTTGTCCCTTCGAATCCCTTGGCCCAGCACTGCCGCCAGCGATCAAAAAAATTTAAAAAGAAGAAAAAAAGGGGAAAAAAAAAAAAAAAAAGCAGATCGCACGGTTCCAAAGGCGGCCCCCTCGCGGCGGCGGCGGCGGTGGCACGGGGCCGGGGGCGAGCGGGTCTGCGCCCCTCCCGGGGAGGGAGGCGGCGGGGCGAGGTGGTGGTGGTGGTGATGGGGAAAAGGGGGGGGGGACGACGGCGACGACGACGGCGTCAGACCTCCGGGGGCTGGGGCGAGGCGGAGCCCCCCGAGGCGGCGCCGGCGGTGGCCCGCATCTCCCCCGCAGCTCCGCGGCCCCGACGGAGGCGGCACGTGTGCGCCCAGGCGACTCCCCAGCTCCCCCCAACACACCCCACGCCTCGGACGGCGGCAGTGGCCGAAGGGTTAACGGAGCAATCGGGGCGTCCCTGCAGGCCCCCTCCGCCCGGAGGCGTCGCTCCGGGGCCCGTGCGGCCCCATCGGCCGGTGGGTGGGTGGGTGCGGGGAGGGATGGGGGTTGTGGACCCTCCTCGGCCGGCAGACTCCGGGAGCTGGACGGCGGTGAGGGGGGGGGGCGCGCCGCAGGGACCACGGCTCCCGCGCCGACGGCTCGCGCACCCCCGCAGCGGCCGCGGAGAGGCTGGGGGCGCGGCGGCGTGGCGCACCCCCCCCCTTCCACCCCGGGGAGGCGGCCGGAGCGAGCGTGCCAGCGGGCGGACGGGAGTGGAAGGTGGGGAGCGGGTGCCGGCGCGCCGGGACCGGTCCGGTGGGCAGCGCAGGACGCACGGACCGAGCCGGCGCCGGGCAGCAGCAATGACAAGCCGCCTGCTCTCCGCGCTCCCCGGCGCACCCGCTCCGGGAGGAGGAGGAGGAGGAGGAGGAGGAGGAGGAGGAAGGATGGATGGAGTGCTGGGGGGAGGGGGCGGAGGTTGGAGGACGACGGCGGCGGCGGCTGCGAGCGCGCGCAAAGCCCGGCCTGGATTCCGTTTTCTCCCCGGCCACGGGCCTTTTTAATTTTTTTTTTTTCTTTCTTTTTTTTTTTTTTTTTGCAACCTACACGAGCTCACCCGTGACCAGCCTGGAAACCCGGACTGGAATCTCCTTGTCTGGGTTTCCTCTCGCTCCCCTTTCCCAGGGAAAGTGGAGACAGGGCAGGAGACGTGCTAGGTCCGATGCCCCCCACCACCAGACACACACACCAACACATACACCAACACACACACACACACACACACACACACACACACACACAACTTCCCCTCCCCCCCGAGCTGGGCAGGGGGGAGTGGGGGAGGGGGAGACAGGCTTAGGAAGACCCGGAGCGGATCCTCCAGCCGCGATGTACCGGAAAGGCTCCCGAGCCCCGAGAAGGGTAAAAAAAAAAAAAAAAAAAAAAGGGGAGCTGTGCCAAGCGCCACGGAAAACCCGACTTGGATCGGTCGGAGCGGGGAGGAGGAGCCGATGTTGGGGAGGAGGGGGTTGTGGGGTGAGGAGGATGGGGTGGGGGGCGTGTGTGGAGGGAGGGAGGGAGGAGGTAAGATGCGCCAGGGCCCAATGCACCCGGGGCACGCAGACTTCGGGACGGGATTCTTCTGGGGAGACGGAGTAATGCGTCAGGGCCGGTGACCTGGCTACACACAAGACTTGGACCAGAGTTCGCAGGACCTGGGTTTGCGGGATGTCGGGGAGGTGGGGGGTGCTGCACCCCACTCCCCCCAACACACACACACACACCCCAAGCTTCCTAGAGGCGACGTGCTGGGGGGAGGGGGCAAAAGGGGGACCGGACTCCGGTACGGAGGGGTCCGCGCGCCCGCGGCACCGGAGCGGGCTCGTGAAAGCGGTCTCTGGATCCAGGGGCTCCGCGCGGAGGGAAGGAGGGACTGCGGCGGGCGCGGGAGCCCCGCTACCCTAGGTGACCAGACGTACAATGAAAGGCAAAGGGTGGGGGGGGATACAAAGCCAGGCCTGGAGCCCGCGCGGGAAGGGATGGGACCCTCCATCCCCCCCCACACACACACACTCCACCCCAAACTAGATCCCTGGCAACTGGACAGGGGCCTGGAGCTGACTGACCGTGGGGCACGGATGGAAGGTGGGGGGTTGTTAGAGGAAGGTTAGCATCTATAAGCGCCTCCAACGTCTGGCTTGCGGGGTTGGGGAAGGGGGAGGTCGGGTGGGTAGCGGGAGGTTGAGAAGAGAGAGAGAGAGAGAGAGAGAGAGAGAGAGGAAAAAAAATTGAATTTTAGGTTCTTTTAAGGCAAGAGCAAAAACCCGGTGCAGATTTTCCAATGGAGCTGTAAGGGGCTACACTGCAGCTGATGAGCTTAGAAGTAGGGCAAGGGAAAGGGGGCTTGGATTGCTAGGCGTCGGGCCGACTTGGTGAGGCCAGGAGGGGCGAGGAGGAGGGCTGAGCTTCGGGGTGGGGAAGGCTTGTCGACCTGGCTTGGATCCCCGGAGCCAGAGCCAGGCTTGCCAAAACCCACGGTGTGTGTGTGGGGGGTGGGGGTGGGGGGGGCGGCTGTGCGCTAGAAAACTGGGCCCCAGGCCAAAAATAGACACTTGGGCAAAATGGACAAGTCAGTGCCTGGTGGAGGTTGGAGGGGGAGTCCTGAGAGATAAGAAGCGGGCCGGCAAGCTGGGCTGCCCATCCATCTTATGAAAGACGGGTGCAACTCTTTAAAGATTGATGGTTGGGGAGGAACAAAACCCCGGGCCTGGAACCTTGGGGGAAGAGAATCCGCCGCTTATGTATGTATGCAAAGTTCGGAAATCTAGCTGCATTTGAGCACTCTGGAAGCATTAGTGGGGTGTGGACCACAGGACAGATAAATCCGGATGTGGATTTTCAGAGGAAGAGGATGTGCGTGCTGATTGTGTGCGTGTGTGTGCGTTTGTGTGTGTGTGTGTGTGTTAAAAGCAAGCTGCCTGCTGAAAGGGCTTGGGTCGGTCAGTACACAGAGGTGGCCCTTGACTGGGAACAGCGAGTACCTTTACACAATCCTGAACTGTGGGTAACTGACCTGGTCTCCAGGAATCTCATCCAAGAAGCACCTTGCTGGTGGCAGAACTGGGAGAGATGGGGGGAGACCCCAGACTTCTAGCCTGGTTGGGTACCCAGGGGGTCACACCCCCTGTGACACCTCCCTCCACTTCCTTAATTTATTCATTTATTAAACAGACAGAGAATGAGCGCGCCCGAGTGTGTGGGGGGGGAGGCCTCCGTCCGCTGTAAAGGAACTCCAGACGCATGTGCCGCCTTGTGCGCCTGGCTTATGTGGGTCCTGGGGAATCGAACCTGGGTCCTTTGACTTTGCGGGCTAGCGCCTTAACTGCTAAGCCATCCCTCCAGTCCTCCACTTCCTTAAAACTACGGTGGGTGGTGGCGCACGCCTTTAATCTTAGCACTCGGGAATCATCATGAGTTCGAGGCCACCCTGACACTACATAGTGAATTCTAGGTCAGCCTGGGCTACAGACCTTACCTCAACAAATAAATAAATAAATAAATAAATAAATAAAGCGCCCAGCCACTCTAGGGATGAGGATTCTTGGATTCTCATAGTCTAGAAACATGTGGTCCCCAACACCCCACCCACCAAACTTCATCGCGCAGTGGATAGGTGGGACACCGGTTTCGTCTTACGGGAAGAGCTCTCAGCCATCATGAGCGTAAGAAGTGACCAGGCCCTGTGACCTGGACCCCAGGGATTAGAGAGGCACACCACGGGGCTTGGTGGGCTCAGAAAGGTCGCGCTGTTCGTCTGCGGCTGGCTGTGGGACCGTTGGATATGGAAGAAGAGGAAGTGCTCCCCTGTTACGCCGTCGACTCCCGCTCTTAGACGGCTTAGACTGCTGAGGTTGGACAAACAGAAGGAATTGCCCCCACATCCACTGGGCACTGGGGCCGGGGTGTGGTTCAGTGGCGGAGCGCTTGGCCAACATGCGCAGGGGCCTCCAGAGTCCCTTGACTCCAAGCCAGCCCTCCTACCCAGCCAGCCCACCCAGTTCCTAAGAGAAGCCGTGGCATTCTTTAAGCCACCCAGCCCCCGCTTCAACACACACACACACACACACACACATTGAGTCTAGTAAAATCCCCCACAGGTCCCCCACTTTTTGTTTTAGACCTCCCCCCCCCAATCTCCCAATGCTGGTGGCCAGCAGAGCGCCCCTGGTGGTGGCCGGATTGGCTCACCAGTTTGCTTCCTATTGACATTCTTGGGAGAGGACTGGGCGAGGCAAAGGGGTGCCGTGATCCCGGGAGCGCGAAAAGAGTCCAGGTGTCCCCAGACTCCGCTAGCTGCGCAGTCGCAGTGGAGGCCGCATCCGCAGCCTGGTTCCACGAACCCCGGCGTCCGCGCGCGCAGACTCAACCCGAAGGGCGCCGGCTTCCCCCACTGCTTGGGGAGGTCCCCGCGCCTCCGACACCATGCCTGCTCCAGTGGCTCCCACCGCTCCGAGCATCCCGTCTTGTGCCTCGGGACTCCTGCGTGCCCCGGTCTTCCGGCACCCCACATTCTGTGCGTCCAGTCCCGCAGGACCCTCCTATGCCGAGAACTTCTTGTATCTCGGATACCCCACACATTCGACCTGAGACCTTCGAAGCATAGTTGTGCCACTCCTGACTCCTAGGGTGTCCCGTTCCTAAAGTGCCTCCCCGTGCATCGTGCGGATACCCCCATATTCTGAGGGACCAGCAGTTCTGGGCACGACCGTCGCAAACACGATGCTGCCCTCCTGGGTGGTCTGGCCCCGTGCGCTCAGCGCGTGGTGCGCTCTGGCTCAGGTCCCCATGTTCAGCATCCTTAGGGCTCTGCCCGTCCCCAAGCGGTCTGCGTCCTGTTAGGCCCAAAGCCCTCGGGCTTGATACCTAGGAGAGAGAGAGGTAGGACCCGTCCAGGCTTGGGGCGTGAACCTTGGAGTTGTGTGTGCCCCCGCTACCTTCCTGGAGGTTCCATGGACCTTTGGGCAATTTCTGAGCCTCATCTTGGTCTTTGCCCAGTTCCCACCGCAAGTGAAGAGCAAAATAAGAGAAGTATCATAGCCGGGCATGGTGACACACGCCTTTAATCCCAGCACTCAGGAGACAGAGGTTGGAGGATCACTGTGGGTTCAAGGCCAGCCTGTGTGTGATACGTAATGAATTCCTTGGAAAGGGATAGGTGTGGGGGGTGGGGAGGGGAGGGATTAATTCCAACTGCTCCTTTTGGAGTAAGAATAGGGACCATTGGCTCGATAGACATTTGTTTATTCGTTGGTTTTTCAAGGTAGGGTTTCATTCTAGTCCAGGCTGACCTGGAATTTACTATGTACAGTCTCAGGCTGGCCTCGAACTCTTGGCGAGCCTCCTGCCTCTGCCTCCCCGCGCACTGGGATTAAAGAGGTGCGCCACCACGCCCGGCCATCAGTAAACATTTATTGAGTGAATACTGTGTTGTGTTCCAGGCACCGGTGGTGAACGGTGTCTGTCCTCTGGGACCGACATTCTATTTTTTTTGGGGGGGTGAGGGGACTGACATTCTAATAGGGACAACAAAAATGAGATCACGCAAAAGATAGCGTGCTATCAGAGAAAAATTAAGGAAAGAAGATGAATATCCTGGTGGTGGCTGGAATCCTGTTCTGTATTTAGGGGGGCTGGGCATGGGACCCGGGACTTCACTGGCAAATGCTGTCACCGAACTATACAGTGTTCAGTTAAGGGAGGTCGTGGGAGGCTTTGACTAAGGAATTTGAACAAAGATCCAAGGAGAGCCTTGGGAATGCGGGGAAGGGAGGGCTTCGCAAGGGGTCCCAGGCGGGATCATTAGGTGGATCACTGAGGATTCCTGAGGGGGGAGGCGGTGGAGCCAGGACGTGTGTGTGCGTGTGTGTG